>NW_012120821.1:9650924-9682687 GCF_000951035.1 Colobus angolensis palliatus
ACGCTGCCCCCGTCCAAGCCGAAGCCGGTGCAGGGCCTCTGCCCGCACGGGAAGCCCCGGGGCAAGGGCCGAAGCTGCAAGCGGAGCTCAGGCCACGGTCCCGGCGAGAACGGCTCCCAGCGGCCGGTCACCGTGGACAGCTCCAAGGCCAGGACCTCCTTGGATGCCCTGAAGATCAGCATCCGCCAGCTCAAGTGGAAGGAGGTGAGGCCCAGCCCGGCCGTGTAGGCACAGTGGGGTGGACAGGACAACCTCAGAGGTCTCGGCATGGCCCAGGTCAGGTGGGCGGGCGAGGGCTGAGCTCCTGCGGTGCACCACGCTCGGGCCTGCTTGTCAGCCGCAAACCGCTCATCCTTCAAGGCCTACCCCCCCCCCAAAATCACTTCCTCCAAGAGGGCTCCCCAGACCCCTCCAGGTCACGTTAGCCACTCACTCCTCTGGCTCCCCTGCAGCTCTTTATATGTCTCAGCCATCAGCATTTGCCTCTGCTTGTAGATATGTGTATGTCTGTCTCCTCCACCAGCTTGTAAGCCCCTGGGTCCTCGGACCTGCTCTCTCACTTCTTCATTGAAGTTATATTTGTTTAGCACTTGCTGTGTCACTCTTGGGCAGAGGAACAGTTTTTATTTTGGAGGCAGACAGGCCTAGGGTCTCACTACACTCTGCTACTTAGCTGTGTGACCTTGAGTAAGTTGCTTCACCTCTTCAGCCTATTACCTTCTCTGTAAAGTGAGGCCAATTTTACTTATCTCATCATCTTGTTAGCATTAGAAGACTCACTGCTTAAGTATTTTATAGCACAAGTCTGCAATAAATGGTAACTTATGTTACCACTCTCTCCTTTCTCTCTTCTTCCACCATCATCACCACCACCAGCACTACCACTGTCATCATCGTCAGTGTAGGCACCGTATTTTATATTCCAGGCTTGGCGTACAGCAGGTGTCAGTAAGCGGTAAATCAAAGGGTGAATGAAAACATGAGTTACATTCCCGAGCCCATTTTAGACTGGCAGGGGATGGGATGAAGCACCAGTGACTATAGAGGTGTCTATTGCAGTTGGCTGAGTGGATAAAGCCATTTGACTTTATTTGCAGCATATAGGGTATTTAATGTGCTTTCAGGAGTGTCAGGAGTTTGTTTAAGGATAGCTGAGTGTGGACACAGCCAGTGGTGACAGGGATCTGCCGCAGGTAACAGAGGACTCCGGTACTTAGTCCTGTGCCTTGGCTATGGTAATGGTTTGGTATGGTAATGGTTTCATTAAGTTAGAACATACAGAGAGATGGCCGCAGAAAGAATTGATGTAGTCAGAGGGTTGATGTCCCAGTAGGAAAAAGTGCATTTGGTTTGGAGGGAAGTCAAGGATCAGGCAGAACCAACTTCCATATGGACAGGGGTTAGCCACTGGGGAAGTCTGACTCCAAGTGTCTGGGCCTCCAGCCTTGGGGCTTGGGATTCAGAGGGGAAATTTCATGCTGGGGAAATGGGAAAAACAAGGGCAGGCTCTCAGTTCTAAAGTATCTTGGTTTCTAGGCAGGGTCCCAGGTCTAGGCCAGAGATATGAGGGCTAGAAAAGGTACAACTGGACAACTTGTCAGTGCCGTGGTCTTAATGAAGGGAGAATCCAGCAAATAAAACCAGGCTATGGAGTCAGGCTAGGCAGATTGGCCCAAGTGGGGCCTCCACTTAGCTTATCCCTGTGGGAGAGAGAGACATGAAGCAGGCCAGATCTTGTTTGCTAGGAGAGATGGGGCCAGATGGACTCATACATCCCAGCCCAGGTTCATTCACTCATTCTGTAAATGTCCACTGTGGAGGTGTCAAGTTCTTTGCTGGGACCTGGGAATCAAACATATTTAAGATGTGACCCTTGCGCCCAAGGACTTTACAGTTCAACAGGGAATAAAACACAAGTAAAGGAATAATTGCGGTCATTACAGGGCCATTGCTGCTGCATCCTGAAATGCTCCTTTTTCATTTATTTGCATGGCTTACTCTTGTCAGTTCTTTAGATGATACCTTTCCCATCAGTCTCCAGACCTTGGTATTTTTTTTTTCCATAGTACTAAACTTTACCTGGCATTATATTATGTATTGCTGTTTATTGTCTGTTTCCCTCACTAGAATGTAAGCTCCATGAGGGCAGGGGCTTTGTTTTGTTTATTGCTGTATACGCAGGTGCTTGGCACATAGAAGTTGCTCAATAAATATTTGTTGAATGAATGAATACATTATGTGATAAGTGTTTCTGTGTGAAAGTAGAAATGCTGCGGGAGGTAGAGAGGGGCACCCAGGAAGGGCTTTCTGGAGGAGATGAACCCAAGCTGAGTCCTGAGTGCTGAAAATGAACTGGAGTTATTTAGGGGCCATAGACTTTAGATCTCTGGTTGCAGGAGTGGTATGGGCAAAGCAGAGGACCTTTCAGGACTTTCAGTATGGCTGGATCATAGCGTGGGAGGTGGAATGGTGAGAGATGGGGCTACAGAAATGAGCAGGGATCAGATCATGTGCCTTGCGATGAGATTTGGACCTGTTTGGGGGAGGAAGGCTATGTGAGCCATTAACGGAGTTTTAACGTTCTTCCATTTATCAGGGCAAGTCAGTTAAACCCTTCAGGCCTCAGTTTGCTTATCTGTAAAGTAGGGGCGGGCAGAGCTAGTTCAGTGGTTTCCAGTCTCTCTACTTTGGTAGCTGCATAATGGTAATGTTGATCTACGTGAGACTGTTGCACTGGTCAACCCCAGGGGGTAGGCTTTTTCCAGGGCACTACCTATAACTGCTTCTTCCACCTCTAACCCTTCCTTTTTTTCCCACTCAGAGAGCACATATAGGTGGCATAGAGGTGGAGATGTTGATTCTAGTATATTTTAAAACATAATTCACTGAGTGTGGTGGCTCATGCCTGTAATTCCAGCTACTTGGGAGGCTGAGGTGGGAGGATCACTTGAGTCCAGGAGCTCAAGGATGTAGTGAGCTATGATTATGCCACTGCGTGACAGGGCAAGACCCTGTCTCTAAAAAGAAAACTGAAAATTAAAAAGCATAATTCACTTGCAACAATTAGCCTACTATTAGGCTTGTGATTATTACTATCACCCTTCCTCATTAGTGCATGAAGTCCTGAGGGCAGGGGTGGTATCTGACTTATGTCCCTAATGTACAGCACATTCTAGGTGCTCAGTAAATATTCATCGAATGAATTATGGAATATTTGCAACAGAGCTTACATCACATCTTGACACCCTAGAGTGTGGAGGTTGAAAAGTGCCAGAGTAGCTAAACTTTAAAGTTACTTCCTGCTTTAAACTATGATTATGGTATTCTTAGTACCTCCTACAAAGTTGACTGCGTGAAAAGTAACATATATATATATATCCCTGGTACTAACAAAGTGCAAATCCATGACCTTTCCTCTGCCTGCCTTTCCCCATCTGTCATAAGGTGATATTGGATGAGATCATCTTGAACTCCCAGCGCTGACGTTCTAGGAGCAAGAACTCCTACTGGGGGCTGTGGTGCAAGGGTATGAGCAACAGTACCTCTTGCATGCCATGCGGTGTTGCTGTGGGGTTGGAGAGTACTCAGGTGGCTGGCTTTGGTGGGAGTGGATGGGTAGCCCAGGTAAGAAATAAGAATACCAACCAGAGTGAAAGCTGTCTCCTTTTATGGGTGCATAGTGGAGGGCTATATATCACTGTCCACTTCAGCAGTGTAGGACTGAGCCAGCATGTGAATTAGGAAGTTTGCTCAGCGGCATGGCACACAATCTCCCTTCCTTTTTCACTTTTTTCTTTTTTTTTAGACAGGGTGTCCTTCTGTCACCCAGGCTGGAGTGCAGTGGTGCGATCTTGGCTCACTGCAATCTCACTGCAACCTCCGCCTCCCAGGTTCAAGCAGTTCTCCTGCCTCAGCCTCCAGAGTAGCTGAGATTACAGGCACATGTCACCATTCCTGGCTGATTTTTTGTATTTTTAATAGAATGGGGTTTCACCATGATGGCCAGACTGGTCTTGAACTCCTGACCTCAAGTGATCCACCTGCCTCGGCCTCCCAAAGTGCTGGGATTACAGGCGTGTGATCTTGGTCTAATGCAACCTCTGCCTCCTAGGTTCAAGCAGTTCTCCTGCCTCAGCCTCCAGAGTAGCTGAGGTTACAGGCACATGTCACCATTCCTGGCTGATTTTTTGTATTTTTAATAGAATGGGGTTTCACCATGATGGCCAGACCGGTCTTGAACTCCTGACCTCAAGTGATCCACCTGCCTCGGCCTCCCAAAGTGCTGGGATTACAGGCATGAGCCACCACCCTGGCTCCTTTTTCACTTTTCTTGATTCCACATATATTTAACAACAACAACATGATAATAAATCTTTATCTAGCTCTTACTCTGTTCCAGGTGCTTTTTAAGTGCGCTACATATATACAATTATTTGATTCTCTCAACAACTCAGTAAAGTAAGTGCCTTATTGTGTCCATTCTACAGATGAAAAAATTGAAGTACACAGAGGTTAACTTACTCGAGGCCACACAGCTAGCAAGGGACAGAGCTAGCATTTGAAATAGGCATTCCATTTGAAACCAGGCTTCAATTCTGTGCCCTCTATTGGTAAACACTGGGCTGGAGGTCGCAGATGTAGATGTGAGCAGGATACACTCCTTGCCCTCCAGGAGCTCCTGGTGTAGGAGGAAGAATAAATGCAAACAGACAGTTACAGTTTGGTCTGGGAGGTGAGTGAGTCAAGGACGTTCCATACAGAGTAGAAACAACAAGGTAGGCAGTATGGACCAGGTTTTATATGCAGGATGGGATGATGGCAGCTTAGGGAGCATGTGGGGGAGTAGAGAGCGATGAAGAAGGAGCCAGATCACAGAGCATGTTGAAGGCCATGCCAAGAAGCTTGCGCTTCTGACTGAATATGATCACAGATTGCTTGCCATATATAGACCCAGTCTCCCTTGCCCACTCTCCTTCAGTCCCAAGTGAACCATGCCAGCCCTCAGATGATTCAGTTTGCAATCATACCTGTTCTGGCCAGGTCTAATTTAACTGTGTCCACAATGTTAAATTTGTTTCTGAAGGGGAGGAATCACAGATGTTAGCTCTGTAAACTTGTAGACAAGACTGGAGTTACTCTCAAATAGCAAAATCATGTCTACAGAGTTATCAATGAAGTTGCACCATGAAAGAAAGGCATGATTTCTGGTTCACAGCAGATGCTCAATGTTTATGGATTTGTATGGTCTTCTTCCTGTCCTGTGAAGACTCCCCATCCCCCGTGGATTCTTCTGTCATTTTGTTACCCTGGTTAAAAAACAGCTTAGAGGAAAGACACCATAGAGAGTAGATGCCACGTTTGTTGTCAGCTGCCCTCTGTGGAGATGTAGGTATGTACACACTGTGCATATGTGTGCAGTGGTGCCATGGTCGCCAGCTAATGTGAATGAGGTCTCTGAGGGATTTCACAGTGAGACCTTTGTTGATGATGGTTTGAATAAGCCCCTGTCCTGAGATCTATTTCAGTATAAAGTCTTTGTTTCAGAGACTCCAAATCAGGCATTGTTCCCTGAAATTTATCCAGCCTTTTTTTTAGAACAAGTATACACTTACTATATCATCCTACTTACAATTTGTATAATATTAGTTACTGTTTATTAAATATGGGTTATGTGCAAGGCATTGTACTGTTTTATGCTCATGAAAAATTGTATTGAGAGGCTGAGGCATGAAAATTGCTTGAACCCGGGAGGTGGAGGTTGCAGTGAGCTGAGATTGCGCCACTGCACTTCAGCCGGGGTGACAGAGTGAGACTCTGTCTCAAAAAAAAAAATTGTACTGAGTATTTATTATGCATTATTTAATCCTTGCAACAACCCTCTAAAATAGACTGCATTATCATCTTCAACTTACAGATGAGGGAACTGAGGCTTAGAGAGGGGCTGGCACAGGGCCAGCCCATGGCCACATGATAACCAGTGGCAGAGCCATCCAGGGCCTGAACTTGTAGCCAGTTTTCAATCATATACCTTCTTCTTTGCTAATCCTTTGCTAAAAACCATTGGGCAAGGAGTTATTCTATTATCATCAGTATCATCATTACTATTCTTAAGTAACAACAGAAGAAACTGAGGTGGGCACAGCAAGTAAATGAGAAAGGCAGGGTTCAAACAGTAGCCTTTTTTTGTTCCATAACCCACTTTCAAGTGTTTTATGATTCTCCACTTCTTAACCTTCCCATTCCTCATTTGACCATAACTCAAGTGACCATGGAGTTGGTCAGAATCAGGAGAGCAATAATGCAAATAGGACTTAAAATAAAACCCACTGAAATATATCCTGCCTGGCAGAGGGAGCATTTGGTGCCTGCGCCTTCCAAATCCTGTCTTGCTGTTGCCCACAGGGGAGATGTGATTCCTGTGCCATTTGACTAGCCGGGTTGCCTTCCTCCTCTGTGGAATGTGAGCCTGCTATTTGAATCTTTCTGTCTCAGATTCCTTCTGGAAGAAGGTAGAGTATAAAATGAAATATTGGGTAGTCTAATCTTTCCTCCCTTTCTATTTTTAATGATCACCATTGCGGCTTACTGCCCATTTTTTTAAAAATAGCACCATATTTAAAAACACTGTATGCCCTACTCCATCAAATGTTCTCCTTTCACAGATATGTTATTTTAATGTCTAATCTATTGGAATTTTTCCTTTGCAATTAAACTTGTCATAACATAAAAATCACAATTCACTACCACTGTTATTTGAACAATACAATCCAGGTAAATAGCCTCATGAATCCATACCAACTCCTTAAACAATCCTTTAAAAGACAATAAATTCAAGGGGCTCACATTCAAGTTCTATAACTCCTATAAATTAAAATCATGTTCGTGTGTTTTTAAGCAGGTGTTGTAATGGTTAGGCTGTTTTCTGTGTTATGAAACATACAGTATTTGTGCCACAATTTTGGTAGTGTTTTGGATGGTTTTGTATTAGCAGAAGTTTAAGGCAAAAATTCAGTCATACGTTTTATTTTTTATTTAAATCTGTTCTTGAACATATTGTGAAAGTAATCGACCACTGTTTAAGTGCCTTCTCTCAAGGGGAAGTGTTGTGTTTTGTAGTTGGCATGGGCTTTGAAATCAGACAGATGTGGGTTAAAATTCTTGCCTCTGATTGCTTGTGTGACTAAACTCTGTACTAAATACAGAACCTCTCTGAGACTCAGTTTCTTCAGTTGTAGCAATGGGCTAGTGCTATCTATCTCACACAATTTTTGTGAGAGTAAATGAAGGAATGTATGTAAATGTCCTTAACCCAATGCTTGGCACACTGTAGGTATTCAGTTAGTATTGATTCTTTTCTTTCTATCATGTAATTGCAGGCATTGGTTGTTTGATCTATTTTTTCTTAAACGGGGGGAAAATTAAATATAAAATGTAGTCCATATATGTAGGTTACTGGTTAGTCAGAGCAGGTATGACCAGCTAATCTGACTCATCTAATAGATATTTTGAAATCTACTTTGTGTCAGGCTGTATTTGGGATCTTGGGGATACAGCAGATGACACAGCCACTCACAGATGGCTGCAGTGTAAGGGACAGTTGCATTTTGGGTGAATGTCAACTTGATATAGTGTAGGTTTAAGATGTTAAAAATAACACTGATTTCATGTTTTTGTTCTTTTTAAATCAATTATACTTTTAAAGTTTCCTGAGTCTAACTGAATGTTTTTAAGTCTCCATTCTGGACCTGGTGCCTATCTCATACTTTGGTTTTTGTTTGTTTGTTTGTTTGAGATGGAATCTTGCTCCATTGCCCAGGTTGGAGTGCAGTGGGGCGATCTCGGCTCACTGCAACCTCTGCCTCCTGGGTTCAAGCGATTCTCCTGCCTCAGCCTCCTGAGTAGCTGGGACTACAGGCGCCTGCCACCATGCCCGGCTAATTTTTGTATTTTTGGTAGAGATGGGGTTTCACTATGTTGGCCAGGCTGGTCTTGAACTCCTGACCTCAGATGATCTGCCCGCCTTGGCCTCCCAAAGTGGTGGGATTACAGGTGTGAGCCACCTTGCCTGGCCTGTCTCATACCTTGGTATGTTAATTATATTCATCACCACGGGAAACTCATTTTAGCCGTTGGAGTGACATCAGTATCTTGACTTTGGGTTTCACAGGGAAAACAGATGTTATTCTACACGAACGTACCCACCAGCTATGTGAAAAGATACACATTTCCTGGGTCACATAGTGGTTCTGTGCCCCTGACAAGTTGCTTTACCTCATCTCTAAGACTGAGTATGAAATACTAGCTAGTTGTTGTGAGGATGAAGTCAGAACATCTTGAAAGTGCCTGGCACTTTAAAATAAGAATACATGTTGGTATGGCTTTCCCTCTGGTGAATCTTTATGACATCTTAATTAAATTTTGTAACAGAAAAATGGGTGGTGTAAACAGGCAGATCAGCTTGCCATCCTCTAATTAGGTTTGAACCCCTCGTTTCCTTGTGGTTGCTCCTCTAAAGCCGAGTCATGTCCCTGAGATTCCTCCACAGAGGTTATTGTTTTGCTGGAGAGAATGATTAGCTTTCTCTATTCCAGGTGGACTTGGATCTCTCCTTCCTCCCCATATCAAATTGTGCATTGCCAGCTGCTGCCACTGCCATTTGCATGCATGTTTGTTTCCCTAGGTGTTTCTGAACCATTATCTAGTAATTTTTATAAATGCTTTATAAGTCCTAGCAGGCATTTCTGGTGGCTTCCTTCCCTCTCCCACATGCTTCTCTGTCATCTGAATAAAACCTTCGCACCCTTAATGAAGCTGGGAGAACAGGCAGTTTATCTCCTATGTAGTCTTCCCTGGGTATAGCTTTGCTTTTCAAATAAGTTCCTCAGTACATCTGCCTAGAACTCTGATGAAGGCCAGTTTTCCTATTTTGTTCCTTATACTCACTGGGAGATTCTATTTCTCATTGTGTCAGAACTGTGGGTTATTGGAATTTTAAAAAGCAACAGTGGACCATTTTTTGGACATCTTAGATTTTGTATAAATAACTTTATTCCAATTCCAGAAACAATATGTGCTTATAAAAATTTATACAGTTCCCAAGCATATAAAATAAAAACTGAAGCAAACCACCTACCCCATCCTCCTCCCTTTCCCTCTTTCCCTCTAATTCCATTTCTGAGAGGTGACACCAGAATCCCAATATGTATCTTTACAGACTTTTTTCTTTTTTTTCGAGATGGAGTCTTGCTCTGTTGCCCAGGCTGGAGTGCAGTGACACAGTCTTGGCTCACTGCAACCTCTGTCTCCCAGGTTCAAGCAATTTTTCTGCCTCAGTCTCCCAAGTAGCTGGGATTGCAGGCACATGCCACTACACCTGGCTAATTTTTGTATTTTTAGTAGAGACAGGGTTTCACCATGTTAACCAGGCTGGTCTCAACCTCCTGACCTTGTGATCTGCATGTCTTGGCCTCTCAAAGTGCTGAGATTACAGGTGTGAGCCACTGTGCCCGGCCCAGATTTTTTTCTTATTCTTGTATGCATCAGGATGGCTATACTGTGCTATAGTAAAAACCACAAAATAGCAGTGGCTTAATACAACCAAAGTTTATTTCTTGCCCATGCTATGGGTTCAATGGGGGCTGGTGGTGTTGGGGAGCAGGGGTCTCTCATCATCTTGTTATTGAGATCGTGGTCTCCCATTATGACACCTGCTTCCATGAGTCACTGAGGGACGGAAGAGCATGTGGTAGTGAATTTGCACTGGTTTTTAAAACGTCTACCCGGAAGTGATGCGTCACTTCGGCTCACATTTGATTCGCTGAAGCAAGTTACATGGCCGTGGCTAACCTCAGAGGGATGGGGGATGCGTGGTCCCACCATGAGGGTGTAAAGAGGAGAATCAGGCTATTTGGTAAACTATGCTAATTACCACCATGATATCACATGTAGAGATACAAATATGCTTTATATAAATATAAATATACACATATTTTATTTTTTCTTTCTAGAGAGGGTCTTGCTCCGTTGCCCAGACTGGAGTATAGTGGCACAATCTTGGCTCACTGCAACCTCTGCCTCCTGGGCTCAAACTATCCTCCCACCTCAGTTCCCGTTGCCCCCCAGGAACTGGGACTACAGGTGCACACCATGCCCAGCTAATTTTTTATATTTTTATAAAGTAGAGACAGCATTGTGCTATGTTGCCCAAGCTAGTCTCCTGGGCTCAAGTGATTATCCTGCCTCGGCCTCCCAAGGTGCTAGGATTACAGGTGTGAGCCACTGTACCTAGCAGATATTTCATTTTTTAAAATGCTGCAGTGATACCATGTATATAGTGTTTGGCAACTGCTTTTTTATCAGTACCTCATATACATCTTTCTCTGTTAATATACATAGATTCATTTCATTTTAACAACCTAATAGTCAATTTTATGGATGTACCACAATTTATTGATGGATGTTGTTTCTGTGTTTTCTTTGCTATTACAAAGAGTGGTGCAATAAAAATCACTCTTCAGACAATTTTTTTTTTTTTTGAGATGGAGTCTCACTCTGTCACCCAGGCTGGAGTGCAGTGGCATTATCTTGGCTCACTGCAACCTCTGCCTCCCAGGTTCAAGCGATTCTCACGCCTCAGCCTCCAGAGTAGCTGGGATTACAAGCGTGTGCCACTACGTCTAGCTAATTTTTGTATTTTTAGTAAAGACGGGGTTTCACCATGTTGGCTAAGCTGCTCTTGAACTCCTGACCTCAAGTGATCTGCTTCTCTTGGCCTCCCAAAGTGTTGGGATTCCAGGTGTGAGCCACTGCACCTGGCCTTTTCAGACATTTTAAGTATGTATATGTGCAAATACTTCTGTAGAATAAATTCCTAGGAATTGTTGGGTCAAAGGGCATATGTACTTTGCATTTTGATTGCTACTATCAAATTGCCCTCAGCAGGGTTTGAGACTGCGTGTTTTTGCATATCTGCTCCAATACTCGATACTATTCATCTTGTGTATCTTTGTCAGACTGACAAGTAAAAATGTGTTCTTTTAATTTACATTTCTTCGATTGTCAACAAGGTTAAACTTAGTTGCATAAGTTAGTTTGTCATTTGTCTTACTTCATCTGTGAAATGACTGAATCTATTTTTTGTTCATTTTATCTTTTGAGTTGTTTTGTGTTTTTTTTATTGGTTTGTAAATATTATGGTTACTTTTTATCTCATATGCATTGTAAATATTTCCCACTATTGGTTATTTAAATGTCTACCAAATAATCATTTGCCTTGCATGATCTACATTACAAGTAAAAAATTTCTTCTTCTCATTCACTAAAAACAGTCCTTAATTACTTTTGACTTGTTAGCTTCAGAAGGCAGAAGAAACACATAATTCTACCTTCAGGTGCTATGAAATACCTAGTGAATTAAGAGGTTGTGTGGAGAGCCTTTAG
Source organism: Colobus angolensis palliatus (assembly GCF_000951035.1). NCBI lineage: Eukaryota > Metazoa > Chordata > Mammalia > Primates > Cercopithecidae > Colobus > Colobus angolensis. Next base: position 9,662,364 of record NW_012120821.1, read on the forward strand.
AGTTTTACATGTCCCTGGAACTGGATATTTTATATGAAAGTTTCACATAGATTTATCTAACATGACTTTGACTTTGTGTAGTAAGTATGGTAGATTTCATTATTTCTGTTGTACAGATGTCCCTGCGTCTATAGATTTGGGTTTGAATCCCCACCACGTATTAGTTCTGTCACATGGGGCATCATGGTACTTAGGGATTTGTTCCATGTTAATCATATATGTGACATGTATGGCGATGTCAGTACACAATCAGTGTTTGTTCTCTTTCAACTCTTCCACCCTTCAGAGGAGTCAAGAGGCACACAGCTTAGATCTAGAGGCTGGCTCTCCTGGCTTGTAGGCCAGGTCTTATTCTAGTGGACTGTATTGCTCCTCTGAAGAGAGTGTGAGTTCCTGGCCCCTTTAGAAATAAGACCATCAGAAGTTAGTGTTTACATAAGTCCTTCAGTGCAGGACTGGGCTTTGAGCCTGGATGTTAGTTTTATTTAAAAAGCACATTTCTCACTTATATAAATAATCCTTGTACATTACTTAAAATTTTGGAAAAAAATATTTTTAAAACATTTATAGTCCTACAATTGAGATACAATGACTGCTTTCATGTTGAAGCATTTCTTTCCAGTATTTCTTCTGGGCATATATATTTTTTGTTTTACAAATCTGATACAATTTTATTATATCATTAACATTAATGCCCACGTTATAATTTAAACATTTTTTGTTGCCATACAACTTTTTATCAGTGTCATTTTAATTGCTGTAAAATATTTAATTCAGTGGGATGTATTTCATTATTTATTTTCCTGGCATTAAATGTTTAGATTGAACCCTTTATTAAAAATTATTCAAGAATGTGCTTCCTTCCTATATTTCATATTATTTTCTTTTTCTTTTTTTTTGTCTTTAGAGACAAGGTTTCACTCTGTTGCTGAGGCTGGAATACAGCTGCATGAACATAGCTCATTGCACCCTTGAACTCCTGGCCTCAAGTGATCCTTCCACCCCAGCCTCCAAACTAGCTAGGACTAAAGGTGTGCACCCGCATGTCCAGCTAATTTATGTACTTTTTTTTTTTTTATAGAGATTGGTTCTCCATATGTTGCCCAGGCTAGTTTTGAACTCTTGGCTTCAATGATCCTCTGTCTTCAGCCTCCCAGATTGCTAGGATAACAGGTGTGCGTCACTGCACCCAGCATATTTGGTATTATTTTCTTAAGATAACTTTCCAAAAATGAAATGATTAGACCACAGGGAATATGCATTTTAAGGCTTTTGGAATATATGGCCAAATTGCTTTTCAAAATAGTTTTAGCAATTTATGCTCAACTCTGTGAGGGTTCCTATAAATACTTACTTTTGAAGAATATAATGACAAATACTGGAGAAGAGAGTGAAACAAACAAATCTTCTCCAACCTGTGGGTCCTGTCTTCCCCAAATACTTAATTCTAATAATCAGTGCATAGTTCAAAGCAGGGCATTTTGCTATGGCTATTTTGGTGTGGCCATTAGGTCTAATTTGAAACAGCCATATCAAAATGTAAACTCACTCTTTTTAATTTTCAAATAATGTATTCAGTAGACATGCTTGGCTTTCTCTTTATCCTTGACCTTCTTTTTTTATTTTTTATTTTTTAAATAAATAAAAAGAGGTGGTATCTCACTATGTTGCCCAGGCTAGTCGTGAATGCCTAGCCTCAAGTGATCCTTCCACCTCGGCCTCCCAAAGTGCTGGGATTCTAGGCATGAGCCACTGCACCTGGCTCATCCTTGACCTTCTCATTACTTCTAACTCCTTATGTCATCCCTGATTTTCTACCCAGAGGTAAAGCTTAAGTGTTTCACATACTTTGGAAGTTTTATTGCTAAAAGTTTTGATAGGCGATTCCTTCCTTCCTTCGCTCGCTTCCTTCCTTCCTTCCTTCCTTCCTTGCTTCCTTTTTTTGTTTGAGACAGAGTCTCGCTCTGTCACCCAGGCTGGAGTGCAGTGGCGTGATCTCTGCTCACTGCAACCTCCGCCTCTCGGATTTATGCCATTCTCCTGCCTCAGCCTCCTGAGTAGCTGGGACTACAGGCGCCTGCCACCACGCCTGGCTAATTTTTTGTTTTTAGTAGAGATGGGGTTTCACTATGTCAGCAAGGATGGTCTTGATCTCCTGACCTCGTGATCCACCTGCCTTGGCCTCCCAAAGTGCTGGGATTACAGGCGTGAGCCACCGCACCCAGCCAGTTTTGATAGGTGATGTCTTAGGTTTTTGTCAAAATGTCTCTGGTGTTAAAGAAAAAGAGGGGGAAGGGGTTATATTAAGAGCTGCATTAAAATGTCATTGCCATCATTAGCTATTAGGGAAATGAAAATCAAAACCACAGTGAAATACCACTTCATACCTATTGGGTTATTTATAATAAAGAAGACAGATAGTACATGTTGGCATGGAAGTGGAGAAATTGGAACCCTCATACACTCTTGGTGGGACTGTAAAATGGTGCAGCCATTTTGAAAAATAGTTTGGCAGTTCCTCAAATGTTAAACATCCTAGCAGTTCACTCCTGATATATACCCAAGAGAAACCCATGAGAAACGAAAACATATGTGCACATAACAACTTGTACACTAATGTTCATAGTAGCATTATTCACAATAGCCAGAAAGTGGAAACAATCTAAATGTCCATCAATTGGTGGATAAATAAAATGTGGTATATCCAAGCAGCGGAATATTATTCAGCCATAACGAGGAATGAAGTACTGACACATCCTACAACTTGGATGAACCTTGAAAACGTTATCCTAAGTTAAAGAAGCCAGGCACAAAGACCACATATTGTGTGATTTCATTTATATGAAGTATTCAGAACAGGGAAATCTGTAGAGACAGAAAATAAATTAGTGGTTGCCTAGAGCTAGAGGTGGGAGAGAAGTTTGGTGGGGGAGGTGGGGAGTGGTTGCTAGTGGCTACGAGGTTTCTTTTTGGGGTGATAACAATGTTCTAAAATTGATTGTAGTGTTGGTGGCACAACTATGAGTATATTAAAAACCATTAAATTGTACACTTTAAATGGGTCAATTGTATGGTATGTGAAAGATATTTCAATAAAGCTGTTAAAAATGCCATATGCTTATCCAGTTCTCATCATTGAACAGTACTTGTTTCCTAGGTAGTAATTGGCAATATGTATTAGGGACTGAAGTTCTGTGCCGCCTGTTAATTTTGCATTGCAAATATTGCCCATTACAGGTACACTGGCTCCTTGGATACCTGTAGCTACTGCAATCCTGTTCTGGTTGCATAAGGTAGTATGCAACATGGTTGAAGCTGTAACAGCACTCTCAACTTTCTTCATAAGAATGAGTTTTGCTTTTTTCGGGGAAATTTTGAATATTTTCCTGAAGAACAAAGTTCAGACTCCTAATGAAGGCTCCATATGATGCTTTTCACAACCCAAGATGCATTATGTTATGGTGGTTGAGATCATGAGCTTTAGACTGATAGAGGTTTGAAACAACTCACTGTGTAACTTTTGGCATATTGTACTCTGAGACTCAGTTTCTTTTTTTTTTTTTTTTTTGAGACGGAGTCTCGCTCTGTCACCCAGGCTGGAGTGCAGTGGCCGGATCTCAGCTCACTGCAAGCTCCGCCTCCCGGGTTTACACCATTCTCCTGGCTCAGCCTCCCGAGTAGCTGGGACTACAGGCGCCCTCCACCTCGCCCGGCTAGTTTTTTGTATTTTTTAGTAGAGACGGGGTTTCACAGTGTTAGCCAGGATGGTCTCGATCTCCTGACCTCGTGATCCGCCCGTCTCGGCCTCCCAAAGTGCTGGGATTACAGGCTTGAGCCACCACACCCGGCTGAGACTCAGTTTCTTTATCTGTAAAATGGGCATAATACAACCATACTTCATGGAATTATTTATTGCCAGCGTAAAAAGCTATAATCATGTAAAGTGCCAGGTACATAATGAAGACTCAGTTGAATATTTAAAAAAATTAACACTTGGCTCTAACCTTCTCTAGGCTTATTTCTCATATTTCCTGCCTTGAACTTTATGCCCTACTGACACCACACTGCATGTGGTTTGCTTGAGCCTTCATGCTGTGCTTTTCCTCTTGACCTTTGTTCATGTTTTTCCTTCTCTGAATGCTCCCTTCCTTTGTTTGGCTACCTTTTACATATCCTTCAAGAATTAAGTTTTAGCTCATCTTTTCCATAAATCTTCCCTGACTCCCACACACATGCCCCAGGCTAGGCTTAGTTCCCTTCCTTGGGTCATTTAGAATATTTTATATGTATCTCAATTTGATTAGTTTTTTCAAAGAAGCAACTTTTGACTTTATTGATCATCTCCATTGTATCTTTTTTTCTATTTCATGGCTTGCTGCCCTTTATTACTTCTTCTCTTCTACTTTTTGAGGTTTGTTTTGTTGTTCTTTTTCCAACATTAAGTTGACTGCTTTGCTAATAAAAGCACTCAAGACTACAAATTTGCCTCTAACTACTGCTTTAGCTACACCTATGAGTTTTATTATGCAGTATTTAAAAAATCACTTTGTAGTTCTATGCATTTTACATTTTCATGAAGATTTCTTTCTTGACCCATAGGTTATTTAGATTTGTGTTTCAAAAACATTTCTAAGCACATAAGTTTATTTCTACTTATCTTTTTGTTATTAATTTCTAACTTAATTTCATTGTGGTTAGAGGATGTTCTTTCTTTCCTTCCTCCCTCCTCCGATCTTTTTTTTTTTTTTTTTTTTTTTTTGCAGGTTTTTGCTTTATGGCCTAACACATGGTCAGTTTTTGCAAATGATGTTCCATGTATGCTTGAAAACAATGTGCATTCTCTAGTTATTGAAAGCAATATTTTACATATGTATGTTAGATTAACTTGTGAATTGCATTATATAAATTTTATAGCCCCTGATTTTTGTCCAACATTTTACATATGTGTGTTAGATTAACTTGTGAATTTTATTATATAAATTTTATAGCCCTGATTTTTATTTGACCTATTAAGAGTTATGTTAAAAATTTCTTCGGTAATTGTGGATTTCATATCTTTTGTAATCAATTTTTTTTCTCATTCATTTTCTCCCTGCACTAGTCTGGAAGTTACATATTCTATTTTTGTTCTTCTGTTGATTACCCTAGAAAATGTAATGTGTGTGTATAATTTCACAAAGCCTGAGGTTAGTGTCTTTATTCTCTTTTTAACAACACAAGGATCTTTAGTATGCTTTTTCATTTTGGCCACATCACATCTGACATATATGCGTTTGTTATCCAATATTTTAGTCCTATCTTATTTTATTCTTTTTTGAACTTCACAAATTAGACATTATGGGTATTTTATATAGTCTCAGTGTCCTTTTGATTTACTCACATTTGCCATTTTCTTTGTTTGCTCTTCTATTTTACAACCCAGACCTACTTTCTGGGGTCATTTCCTTTCTCTTGAAAGTAATTTTTTAAAAAGTTCCTTTAGTGAAATACTATGTTGTAATAAACTCAGTTTTTATTTGTCCAAAATTACCTTCATTTCCTCCTCATTCTTGAAAAATAGTGTTGCTGTGCATACTATTCTAAGTTGATAGTTATAGAGTCTCAGTGCTTTGAAAATATGCCACTGGTTTTTCATTTCCACTTTTGCTGTTGAGAAGTCAGTTGCCAGTCTGATTTTTTCTTCTGCTAGTAAAATGTCTCTTTCTGGCTGCTTTTAAAATCCCTTTGTCTTAGATGTCTTCGCTGTCAGTAAGACATTTCTAGGTGAGGATTTCTTTTGACTTATTCTTCTTGGGATTTGTTGGGATTCTTGTCTCTGAGGTTTGGTATCTTATCAATTATGGAAATACTATCTCTCATCCACTCTTTCTCTTCTCTCTTTGGAATTCTGATTTAGATGTTAAGCCTTTTTTTGATGGTAATCTTATGTTCCTTGGTACTTTACTTGCTGATCATTCTTTGAAGCTTAGGTTTCAAGTTAGAATCTTCCTTTTATACAGATGCCTCAGGGGGCTCTACTACCCAGAACACTTAAACCTACATTTTTTGGTGTTAGACTTTTTTTTGGTTATAGGTGTAGGATGAATTCTAACTCCATAGTTGGATAGGAAAGTATCATGGTTAGACATTCTGAGCAGAGACTTACTCCTTTTATTTCCCCTTTCCTGAGGCAAGGCCAAAGTAGAGAAGGTTTTCTTCCAGTTTCACCCACTGAGGATGTGGCTTTTCAGAGGGCCTGGCTTGGTATGGGAGTTTCCAGTCTGATTCTTGCCTTGCCAGCAGACACTCGGGGGCCAGACCACATGCAGAGGCCAGATCACTGCCAACATGTACAGAGAGCAAGATAACTACACTTTTAAAAAGATCACTCTGGTTGCCTTGTGGAGAATGGGTTACAGAGGGCTTGAAGAGTGGAGGCAGAGAGGCAAGTTAGGATGCTATTATAAACCTCAGGAGAGAGGTGTTGCCCCCGGGACAGACAGAATGGTGGTGGACGGGGAAGGTTATTGATTAAGATGGTCTGTCTCTTCCCATAGACCGTAAGATACACAGCCTCAGGGTGAGTATCATCACAAAGATGCCTTTTTCATCTCTGAGTCCTTCCAATGCCTGACACAGAGAAGGCATTCACAGATGCTGATTGAATTGAACTGTGGAATCAATAATGGTTCTGGAGCTGTTTTTTTTTTTTTTTTCCTACCTTCTAAATGACTATTTTCCTTAAAGGGAAATGACATGAAGGGATTCCAGGCAGTGAACTCATGCCTGTCTCTGGCATTGCGAAGCCCAAGCCAGAAATAGAGAGCCAGCTGTTTGTAAGCCCAAAAGCCTTAGGTTTTGGAAGGGTTTACTTTCCATGATAACATAGCTTTCTTTAGCCTGTGCACTTGTTCCTTACTTAAGGAGTCTCAGGCTCTGCTTAAGATTACTTACACAAAACCTTACCATCTTACTGGATTTGTATTAGAAATTACTAAACTTTATGACTCTCTAGGCAGGTTGCAAAGATGTTCCTCTAATGATATAGTACAGCTATGAAAACTTCTTCCTCCTAAGGCGTTCTTTTTGGAAAAAATGCTCTGTGTTTAGAGAACGAAGGGAGAGGCAAGTGGTTCCTGCTGTGTGAACGTATAATAAGCTTTAGCTGGTCACTAAGAACTGTTGTTCTAAGAATGTATGCAACATTTTTCCATTAAATGTGCAGAGGTATTTCTAGAAGGTATGGTAAAATAAAGCATATATATGCAATTTTAAGTTTTGAGGCCTGGAAGTTCTTTATTATTCATTCAACAAATATGTGTTGAATGTCTACTGTGGCCCAAGGCCTGTGCAAGGCGTGGGTGATCATTATCAGACACTATCCCTGTCATCCCTACTCGCCCATCATGTTCTTTTGTGTGAATTAGGAAAAGGCACCCATTCCTCAAGGAAAGAATATTAAATTCATCAATATGGTACTTACATATCAATAGCAAATTTGTTACAATGGATTATTAATGATAAATGAACATTAGTTATTAAATAATATTTATATAGTATAATGAAGTATTATTGATTTGAACTTGAAATTCAGAAATATTCTGGCACAGTAAGCAAACAGCAGATTATTGAATTACAATATGAATGTGAATCTTCCAATTTAATCAGTACATTGATACCAATGAGGGATTTAAAAAAAAATTTAAAGGGACTCATCAATCATCTATCAGATGTCAAAGCAGATCCCTATTTAGAAACACAAACTGTTTTAGATATGATTAGATCAACAAGGTCTTTTTTTTTTTCTTTTAGAGATGAGGGTCTCTTGCTGTCTTGCCCAGGCTGGAGGGCAGTGGCACAATATCAAATTCTTGGGCTCAAACCATCCTCCTACCTCAGCCTTCCAAGTAGTTGGGACTAGGCACATGCCAACAAACTCAGCTTTTTTTTTTGTAGAGACGAAAGTCTTATTGTATTGCTCAGGTTGCTCAAACTCCTGGCCTCAAGAAATCCTCCTGCCTCAGCCTCCCAAAGTGCTGGGATTATAGGTGTGAGCCACCATGCCCAGCACATGGTCTCTTGATTATTGAATTTGCTAAAGGGGAACAAGACATACTGGCTTATTAAAATAAGATACGACTGCCATTGCCAGAAAATTCTTGTCATAAATAAAAAAGTGACCCAAATATAAAATCATCTGATGTTAGTTTACAAAGCCAAAGTATTTCTCAATTCCCAGTTTAAATCAACAAGTACCTTCATGATGACAGTGTGTATTATACAATAACTTATATTTGTTATCATGAATAATCCTTTTGTTATACAGTTTATAATTATAAAAATATTCCAAATGTTAAAGATGTTTACCTGTGAACAGCATCATGGCACTTTGTTTGTTTTTTTTTTAAATTGAGATGGAGCCTCACTCTGTTGCCCAGGCTGTAGTGCAGTGGCACGATCTCGGCTCACTGCAACCTCCGACTCCCAGGTTCAAGCAATTCTCCTGCCTCAGCTTCCCAACTTGCTCGTTTTATAGGTGCGTACCACCACACTTGGCTAATTTTTTGTATATTTGGTAAAGATGGGATCTCACCATGCTGGCCAAGCTGGTCTCGAACTCCTGACCTCAAATGATCCACCTGCCTCAGCCTCCCAAAGTGCTGGGATTACAGGTGTAAGCCTCTGCGCCTGGCCAGCATCATGGCACTCTTGTTCGTGACTTAAAAAGCCACACGTGGTGGCCTTGGATGCCCTGTGCTGGAGGAAGCAGATGTAGCTGATGAGTCCACTGTGGGCTGCTAAGAGCCCTATTGGAAGTATATACAACTATGGTGGGTGACAGAGGAAGGTAAGGTGGGGTCAGCCTGGAGGTAGAGAAAGGATTGTGTGAATGAGATGCTTCCAGGCGAGTAAGGTCCATGGCCTTTTTGACATATTTTGGCTATAAGTAGCCTTTACGCCTTCTTTCCTGGTTCTGGCTACTTTCTGGATACATGAGATAGCTGTGTTCCAGATTGGTGAGGTGTTTCTATCTTTAGATAGACTATCTGATCTTCTTTCTGCCTGCCCACAACTTCCTCTGTCTTCAGGTCTCAGCTTAAATCTCACTTTCTCTAAGAAGCCTTCCGGGCTCCTTCCTTCCTCACCTTGGGTCGATGCTCTTGTTTTGTGCTCCCTCAGACCCCATCATAGCATGAATCAACTTTATTGTGGTTATTGCTTGTTTGATTTTCTTTCTTTCCCACCAGATTTTATTTTATTTTATTTCATTTTCTGAGATGGAGTCTCACTTTGTTGTCCAGGCTGGAGTGCAGTGGCGCAATCTTGGCTCACTGCAACAACTCGCTCCCAGGTTCAAGCGATTCTCGTGCCTCAGCCTCCTGAGTAGCTGGGATTACAGGTGCATGCCACCATGCCTGGATAATTTTTTGTACTGTAGTAGAGATGGGGTTTCACCATGTTGCCCAGGGTGGTCTCAAACTCCTGATCTCAAGTGATCTACCTATCTCAGCTTCTCAAAGTGCTGGGATTACAGGTGTGAGCCACCACCCTGGGCCACCCACCAGATTTTAAATTCAACTAGTGCAAGGGCCACATCTGTCTTGTTCATTATTATTATTATTGGATCCTCATACTGCACAGTGCCGATATACGATATAATCAGATTTTGATAAATATTGGCTGAAGTAATTTTCTCATTCATTCCTCAAACCTTTTCTAAGCCCTTACTTTGTGCCATGGACCCTGCCAAGCACTGGGCAAACAAAGAAATGAAACCCTGTGTGTCCTTTCCCCGGAGAGCTCCCTCTCTGCTTATTACCATCCAGTGTTACAGGGAAGGAGGAGGGGAGGGGCGGCTGGCTTAGGTTCAGGGTCAGAGAGGTTCTCCTCTACGAGGGGCCTCTGAGCTAGATCTGGGGGATGAGGGGTGAGCAAGATAGCAGGGGGCAGAGGCTCAGCATGGATGGTGGCATGGTGGCAAGCAAGTACACTGGGTGTTTAGGAGACTGCAAACTTTTTTTTTTTTTGAGACAGAGTCTTGCTCTGTCGTCCAGGCTGGAGTGCAGTGGCATGATCTCGGCTCACTGAAACCTCCACCTCCTGGGTTCAAGCAATTCTCCTGCTTCAGCCTCCCGAGTAGCTGGGATTACAGGTGTGCGCCATCACACCCTGCTAATTTTTGTACTTTTAGTAGAGACGAGGTTTTACCATGTTGACCAGGCTGGTCTCGAACACCTGACCTTAAGTGATCCACCCCCCTCAGCCTCCCAAAGTGCTGAGATTACAGGTGTGAGCCACCGCACCTGGCTGACTGCTAACATTTTACTCCGGCTGGATCACAGGATGTAGGAGGAGAGTGAAGGGAGTGGATCAGAGAGGTATGCAGGAGCCAAGTCATACAGAACTGAGCTGCAAGCAGAGAACTCTAGGGACCCATTGGAAGGTGTCTGTTTTAAACTTTTAGAGACTGGGTTTTGCTATATTGCCCAGGCTGGCCTCAAACTCTTGGGCTCAAGTGATCCTCCTGCCTCAGCTTTCTGAGTGGCTGGGATTATAGGTGCACACCATCATGCAGCCTGCACTGGGAGGTTTTAAACGGGTGTGTGTGTGTGTGTGTGTGTGTGTGAAAAATCTGATTTGTATATTAGAAAGACTCCTCTGGCTATGGTGTGGAGTGTATTTAGGGGTTGTGGTGGTGAGCTGGAAGTGAGGACGCCCTCCTTGAGGGCAGACAGCATTGCTTCCTCCTCAGTCTCTAACATCTGGCTAGTGGCTGGTGCCCAGTAAGCACTGAAGTGATGCTGTGTGATGGAGTCAATCTGCAGAGACAGCAAGGTAGGATTCAAAAGTCCTCATTGCAGAATGGCAGCAGAATCACTGCTGTCACTTTGAGTGTCCTGCAATCCTCTGAGTGAGTAGGGGAATAGCATTAGTTCTACTTTTCAGGCCAGGTAACTGAGTCCTGGCCTGATCAGAGGACATGTACCTGGTCACACAGTCTTTGTGGGTGGCAGGTCAAGCACATTCTCCTCTGTCCCGTGCTGCACCTAGAAACCGGGCTGGGGGGTAGCAGCAGTGCTGGGGAGAGTGAGGCTTGCTGGTGTCTGTCCTCTCTAGGGACCACCCTCCTCCTTTCTGATGAGGGAGGGGCCCAAAGAGGCATCTCCAGGCTTCCAGCCACAGAAGCCCATCTCACATGTTCCCTCCAGGCAATGGTGCTCCCTTTCTTGCATCTCCTTCCAGGCAGAGAGAAACGGAGACCCAGGGGGCAGCTGAAAGCTGTCTTCACCAAAGCAGCGGGGAGAGATTTGTGTGTGGCTCGCATTCTCATCGCCTGGGTATCACGCTGCTATTTAATAAAGGCCTCATTGCTTGAAGGGCCATTAAGTAACCAATGATATATTTCAACCTCACTGAGGAGGAAGACGCAGAGTTAAATCAAATTCAGACTGTGTGGAAATAAAATCCTAAAGAGACTATTCATATGGACGCCCTCTACTAAGGGGAAGGGAACAAGCCATGGGGTCCACTCTAAGCCAGGCACTGGATAGTTGCTTTTGCATTAGTTTTCTTGCTTAAAACATTCCAGCAATGCTGGTGAGCAGAGACTGTGCTCTTGGTTTTGTCGGTGAGGAAATGGAGTGTCTGAGACACCAGCCAGTTATAGGTAGAACTATCCTCTTAGCCCTTGGTCTCTGATCACACGGTGCCTGCTCCTCCCACGATGCCATGCTGTCCTCCTGGGGAGCGTGTCCTCTCCATAAGACAAGCAATGGTTGCTTTGTGTAGCAAGGCTGAATGGCAAGGAGGTCAGCAGCCTGTGCCCGTGTAGACCATATGCTGCCTAAAGGTAGGAACCCCTCTGTCTGCCCCCACACCCTGGCACGATGTTGCACACACAGCTGGATGAGGGCTGGTAGGTTCTTCCTGCACTGAGGAGGGGAGTGCTGGCCTTTGCCACCCTCTCATCACATTCCTTTTGTCTGTCATTCCGTCTCCTTCACTCCTCTGTCCCCTCAGAGACACTTGTCCAGCCCTACTGGAAGATTGTTTTGGGTCCATCCCGAGACCTTTGCTGGGTAGTGATGAGCAGGCAGATGAATCAGGTTGTGATTCTTCCTTGGGGTGTCACATTTAAAAGGAGACTCTAGATGACAACTTTGCAAGGGCCAAGGGGACAAGGTACCTCAGGTGGGATGAGGGCCGTGGAGGTGATGTTCTCACATTCAGCTTTTACTCATGTCCTGGAAAAGCACCTCAAGCCCTCCCTAGCCGGCCTCACCCCTGCCAGGCTAGCCGCTGCCCCCACCCCCTGTTGTGCTGTGGCCTAGTAGCCCGAGGTAGTTGTGCCACCAACCTTTGCTCACACAGAGCTCTTGGCCTGGAATCGCTTTTGTTACCCTGACTCCCTGCTGGCTGAATCGGAGCCCCTTTCAATATCCAGCTCAGTTATGAGCTCCATCCTGAAGCCTCACCTGCCCTGCGAAGGAGCCACTTCTTCCTGTCTTGTCAGAGCCCTTGGTGTGTCCCTCCCTCTGTATGTTGCTTTTCATGGGGATAATGATTTGCTTAAGAGCCATGTCTCTCACTGAACCCTAAGAAGTTTGAGGACAGAGATAGTGTTCTGTTATGTGTGTGTGTGTGTGTGTGTGTGTGTGATTCTCTATGCCTGGCCTAGAGTAGGTGCTCAGGAAGGGACTGTGACCCAGGAGAATGTGAGAATGTATAAGGTGGGGCCAGCGATGCCATGATGAGCAGGAGTGAGTCCAGTCCTATTACTCTCCTCTCTCTGTCCTGTGGCCTCCTTCCAGGAAAGGCTGCTTTTGTGTGGGGGTCATGCTGCTGGGTCTTCTCTGGGGCTGTCCAGCAGGGGTTTTCACCTACCCTCACCTGGGAGAGTGACCAGACCCTCCTCCCCCAGAGTCCCATCCCTTCCGGCCTTTCTTTTGTTGTTGTTGTTGTTGTTTTGGGATGGAGTCTCACTCTGTCGCCCAGGCTGGAGTGCAGTGGCGCGATCTTGCTCACTGCAACCTCCACCGCCTGGGTTCAAGCAACTCTCCTGCCTCAGCTTCCTGAGTAGGTGGGACTACAGGCATGCTCTACCACGCCTGGCTAATTTTTGTATTTTTAGTAGAGATGAAGTTTTGCCATGCTGGCCAGGCTAGTCTCAAACTCCTGACCTCAGGTGATCTGCCTGCCTCAGCCTCCCAAAGTGTTAGGATTACAGGCGTGAGCCACCGCGCCCAGCCCCTTCCAGCCTTTGTTGTCTTCTGTCCTGAACCTCTGGCTGACTAGCAGTGAACAAATGAAAACTGGCCACACTTCCTTTGCTTTGAAATGTCTCTGGCCTAGCCTGAGGAGGTAGGGCTTAAGTACTTGGGGAGTCTCCCACTGCACCGGTAGCGACCATCCTACTCATCTCTGTATTCCCAGCCCCTTGGAACAGTGCCTGACTCACAGGAGTTGCTCAATGATGATTTGTTGAACACAAAGGGGTTTTACATTTCTTGGTCTCTGTTTTCTTTGTTTACTGTGTGTATTCACTTGAGTAGGATAAACAGTTGTAAAGAGTAGGCCCAAATATGTAAGGTCTCAACATCTGGAAGTCTATTTCTTACTCTTGGGATATACGCCACTTTCACCTTGGCAGGGTCATCATTCAGGGGCCCAAGATTCATTCATTTGTGGCTCTGTCCTTCCCTGGGGCTTCTGCATCACCCACACCCAGGCAGCAAAAGGGGACAAAGCATGGAGGAGCACCTACGGGAGGTTATTATAAGTGATCCCAGGAAGTGGTGCATGTCACTTATGTCCCCATCCCACTGGCTGGAACCCAGGCACCTGGTCACACCCAAGTGCCAGGGAGACTGGGAAATGTAGCCCAGCGTTGTGTCCAGGAATAAGAGGAAATGGATTTCAGTGAACACCCCCCCATTATCTGCCACAGTTCAGTGTAGAAAAAGTGCAGGATTTGGAGTCGGCCAGACTCACCTTCAAATCCAGGCTCTGCTTTCTTGCTAGCTGAGTGCATTTGGGCGAGTGATTTAACTTCTTTGAGCCTTAGTTTCCTCAGCTGAGTGATGGGGGATAATAACCCCCACCTTAGAGGAGGATTGAGAGATAATGTTGGGACAGTCCCAATGGTATATAATAGGTATCCAACAATGTAACTATTACTATTAATACTATATGGATTTTAATCTTTATTATTACTGTATATCCCAGTTTTATTGATTAACAATTTAATAACATGCACGTGATAACAAATTTACATAGTAGAACAGTACATCCCACCTATAGTTCCCTTCCTCAAAGGCAAACCACCTTGAGCAGTTTTCTTGGTATGTTTCCAGAGATATACATATCTAGGTATATATTGTATAAATAGCCCTTTTTATATACCTAATGTTTTAATATAATCTACTCGATTCTGTACCTTTTACATAATTTAGTAATTTAACTGAGCTATTGTTTTGTATCATTATATATTGATTTACTGCATCCTCTTTCATGGCTACCTCATATTCTGTAATACAAATGTACCATCATTTACTTAATTAATGCCTTATTGATACACCCTTGGCTACTTACAGGGTGTTACCACTGTATGTAAAGCTGCAATGACCGTATCCTTGCATATACATATTTGTGTACTTGCGTAAGAATATCTGTAGGATAAAATCTAGGAATGACACCATGCATTTAATTCTCTTCAAAACTAAGGTTTAAAATTTGGAATGTTTTCACTCTGGTAACTGTTGTGGAGTGAAAGAATTAGGACTTGAGATTTGGCTTGTCATAAGAAGTGGGAAATTAAGTACATTGTTTACATTTAAAACTTTTTGCTCAGGGTGAGCATGGTGGCTCACACCTGTAATCTCAGCACTTTGGGAGGCAGAGGCAGGTGGATCATGTGAGGTCAGGAGTTCGAGACCAGCCTGACCAACATGGTGAAACCCTATCTCTACTAAAAATACAAAAATTAGCTGGGCATAGTGGCGGGCGCCTGTAGTTCCAGATACCCAGGAGTCTGAGGCAGGAGATCTTGGCTGCAGTGAGCTGAGATCACGCCATTGCACTCCAGCCTGGGTGACAGGAATAAGAGGAAATGGATTTCAGTGAACACCCCCCCATTATCTGCCACAGTTCAGTGTAGAAAAAGTGCAGGATTTGGAGTCGGCCAGAATCACCTTCAAATCTGCTTTCTTGCTAGCTGGAATGAGACTCTGTCTCAAATAGATTAATAAATATAATATCTTTTGCTCACATAGACTTTTGTACCTTCATGGTGCCTTGGATTCAGATTCTGCAGCAGTAATATTGGCAGATTTATAAACCAATGCAAACCTACTCTTAGTGAGTTTATCTTCCCACATGAATGTCTACCAGCTTTCCAAAGCCCACACCTGTCAAAGAAGTCAGATTCACCGTAATACAAACAAAGTGCATCTTTTGTTTTTGTTTTGAGTGGTAGAGAAGCAAACACATTTGGGGACTTTTCTGTGTTAGGGAGTTTTTGTAGGTTATTTTATTAATTCTTGCAAATCCTTTGAGGTGCAATTATTATTCCTGTTTTCCATACAAAGAAAGGGATAGGTTCACAAAGGTTGAGTGACTTGCCCAAGGCATGCAGAACCAGAATTTGAACTCAAGTCTTGATATCATTATGATATGGTCTGGCTCTGTGTCCCCACCCAAATCTCATCTTCAGTTGTAATCCCCATAGTCCCCATGTGTCAAGGGAGAGACCAGGTGAAAGTAACTGAATCATGGTGGAAGTTTCTCCCATGCTTTCTCATGATAGTGAGTGAATTCTCATGAGATCTGATGGTTTTATAAGGGCTCTTCCCCTTTCGCTCGGTACTTCTCCTTCCTGCCGCCTTGTGAAGAAGGTGCCTTGCTTCCCCTTCCCTCATGATTTTAAGTTTCCTGAGGCCTCCCCAGCCATGCTGAACTGTGAGTCAAACCTCTTTCCTTTGTAAATTACTCAGTCTGGGGCAGTTCTTGATAGCAGTATGAAAACAGACCATGCTACTCTGCATTGAATTAGGGGATTCAGCAGAACATTCCTGGATATCAAATAAGTTTTACCTATTGTGTAGATATTTGCTGATTTGCAGTGCTTCTGAGAGATTATGTGGCCTCTCTAAGCTTAGTGGAGAAAGGGAGTCATGTCTGCTATGGCCCCAAGCTTGGTTCTTAACATGCTTAGTCCTAAAGTCATGGATCCAGCAATTCCTAGGTGACTAGTCCTATCTTTATGGTCAGCTCTGCTGGTTTCCATCTTTCCATGGTCTCTGACCCTTAGTTCTAAGGCAAGATTGCTATCTCTATGACCCTGGACTCTGGCTCGTGATTTTTTTTTGTCCTTCCTTGTTGTCTCCCACCCCACCCCCTGCACCTTTGATCAAAATTCTCTTCTTATATCTTCTGTCTCTTAGTAAAGGGAAATCTTTTAAAGCACTGTTTAAATTGGATGACATTATTATTACTAAGGTGACCTACAAACCGTACCACCACCACCACCACCACCACTACCACTACCACCGCCACCACCACCACTCTGCTCCCCAGTCCACCAGCCTTTGAGCTGGTGTCACTTCAATCTGTAGTCTTAAAGACCTCAACATTTTGGAACCTGGGTTCAGTTCTCACAGCTCCCAGGAAATCTATTATCTAGAAACAAAATTAGCACATTAACGCACCCCCTCCTTCTAGTCCACCCCCATTTAAGAACGTCCTATCCAGAGAACCAAACTGTAATTCAATCCACTCTACACTGGGAAGGGCCTGTTTTTCTACAATATAGCTTAGAATCAGTACTTTGTGCCTGTGAATGTCTCTTTTTAAGATTTAATATGTGTTTATTGACTGCTGATTGCATATCAGTACAGTCCCTCTCTTGCTGGGCTGTAAATTCACTCTTGTTTTATTATTCATTGACAAGCATTTGTTAATCACTTGATAGTGTCAGGCCACCCTTTCCATTGTCTCACCCATTCCTCAGAATAAGTCTGCGATGGAGGTCATGATTAACCCCATGTGCAGTTGGGGAAAATGCGGCTCAGAGAGGTTCGTTAACTTATCTATGTTTGTCTAGTAAGTGGTAGATCTGGGATTTGAACCCAGGTTGTTTGGATTCTAAATCCATAACCTCTGCCAGCTGAAAGCCAAGGCTTGTAGTTTCTTATTATCTTGCTGCTTCCGTGAGTCTATTCAAGTCCTTAATTAGTGATGACTCGAAATTAATAGTGTGTTACTGAGCCTCCTGGTGTGGGAATCAGTTTTGTTTTGACAGAAAGTCATATAACCTATACTAAGAAGACATTACTTAATCCAGAATGAGAGACTGTAAAAGCCCATAGGAAATCCCGAAGAAAGGAGGGGCAGCATTTTTATTTGAGTGGCTGGCTGATTGATCTCCAGAGGTTTTTATTTTTTACCCATTCCTTTTCTTCTTCCAAGGCTAAATTACTTCGACGAACTCTACCCAGTTCTTAAAATTGGCCAGGAGACTGCAGTTAAGTAAAGTATTGTTTTGGGTTTTAGATTTCCTGAAGCCATAACTTAGCATCTCCCAAACTTGTCTGATCCTAAGAATCACCTGGGGCATTTGTTAAAATTTGATTTCCCAGTAGGGGTGGGACCTAGGGACTACTTTTTTTTTTTAGCAAACCCCCTTAGGCGATTCTTCTTATCGACTAGTTTGGGAGACACTGAGTGTCACCACTGGGAATTTGGTCCCCTTTGTGGACCATCATCTTTAGAATTGAAGCACCGAGGCTCACATTATATTACAGTGGAGGGAACATGAATTCTGGAGTCAGAAAGCACAGGTCTCAGAACCCCAAGCTGCCCCCTTATAAATTGGGTTAATCTTGGACACATAACTGAGTGTTCTATTGACCTCTGTGTGCCATTTCCTCTGCCTAGAAAGAAAAAATTGTTCTCCTTTCTCTCCCCACCTCTTCCCTCCTCCTTTGTCTTCTTACTCTTCAGCTTTTGGGAAAGCATTCCTTGATTCCTCCCAAGCTAGGTCACTCATAATTATTTTTGTAATGAGTTCTTGTGTCTATCATCCCCCACTAGACTCTAAGCTCCACAAAAGCAGAAACCGTGGCTCTAATGTTTATTATTGCACACCCAACACCTAGCACAGTGTAATGTGAATGATTCAGAGTCTAATTTGTATCATCTATAAAATGGATAAATGCTATTGGTCAACAGGGATATAGGGAGATTACATTACTGAGCGTGAGAGCAACCATTACACAATAGGCATCTAATAAATGTTAGTTTTTGCCTTCTTTTGAGGAACTCATTTATGATTATTATGCTGAATAGAGTAGATTATAACGAAGGCTTTAAGCTTTAAGGGTCTTTACTTGACCCACTATCCTAAAAAACTTCCACTATTCTTAACATTTTAGAATTTAGCTTTCTTTTCCTCCCTGCCTCAACTCAAAATAATGTTTTTCACTGTCTTTTAACTTTGTTCTGGTGACCCATTTTGAGGTCTTCAATAATTTTACTTGATATCCTGTGGATAGCATATCTTTAAGATTTCTTTATTCAGTTTGGTGCTGAGAAGGAAAATGATATAATTGTAGATTAAACTTAATATTTTAAAAAGATTATGGATGGCAGAATGGATTTCAAAGATAGCTTTATGGAATCTCTTTTCCTGGAATTCTTTAGAAGACAATAAGAACATTGATGTGTGAATAGTCTCTCTAATCCATTATGAAATCCAGGCTGATATTAAGTGAACTAAATTCATAATTTTCTTGTTTCCTAACACTTAGGAATATCTTTCAGATATATGACTGCCTTTTAAATTTAAAGGGTATGAGAAAGACTTGCTGTTAATAGATTCTTCCTTCTGTACATTGGCAAAGGAGGCTGCCCCATTGCTAGGGTGACCAGCTGTCCTGGTTTGCCCAGGCCTTAAGGGGGTTCCTAAGACACTGGACTTCAGTTTTAAAACCAGGACAATCCTGGGCAAACTGGGATGAATTGATTGGCTATCCTATTCTTGGAGAAAGAATTGGAGCAACAGTGAATTAAGCATTAGCATGCTTTTCCATTGTTTTAAGAAAAAAACAGGAACCATAAGAAGTTAAAATTGCCTTTAAGAAATTCTGTGAAAGTTTTTGAAAATCAATTTTGCTTTTGTTTGTTTGTTTGTTTTGTTTTGTTTTTTTTGTTTGTTTGTTTGTTTTTTGGAGACGGAGTCTAGCTCTGTCACCCAGGCTGGGGTGCAGTGGCGCGATCTCGGCTCACTGCAAGCTCCGCCTCCCGGGTTTACGCCATTCTCCTGCCTCAGCCTCCCGAGTAGCTGGGACTACAGGCGCCCGCCATCTCGCCCGGCTAGTTTTTTGTATTTTTTAGTAGAGACGGGGTTTCACCGTGTAGCTCAGGATGGTCTCGATCTCCTGACCTCGTGATCCACCCGTCTCGGCCTCCCAAAGTGCTGGGATTACAGGCTTGAGCCACCGCGCCTGGCCCAATTTTGCTTTTAAAGCCACTAAACGAAATACAGGTGATCTTAAATAAATGTAATGGCTTTTGTACCATTTTTGAACTCAATGATAGTGATTTCAAAATAAATAGTATTGTATTTTAAAACGCAATCCTATCTTTTCTGTACCTGAATGGCTGCAGCTAGTGACCTGTTTTCTAGCATTAATGTCATTTTCACTGATATGTTTCAAATGGTTCATGTTTGAAGTATTTTCTTCCAGTTAAAAATCAACAATAGATCTGATGTTATCATATATGGATCTTAAAATAGGTCGACTTTGAAGTAAGGGTCTTAACTCACATTAAGTTGTATATTATTTAAATCTCACAAGGTAAAATTTAAAATTATTTTAATATGTATTTATGCCTATTTTATTCCCCAAAAGTATGTAAAATGGCTTTCAAAAAGACACACATTGTTATATGTTTTTGGTTTCTTAACATTCAGGTAAAAAACTTAGGGCAAAGGAGCAATTAAGATGATATAATAAGATAAACTCAGGCCAGGTGCCATGGCTGAAGCTTGTTATCCCACCACTTTGGGAGGTCAAGGTGGGAGCATCTCTTGAGCCCAGGAGTTCAAAACCAGCCTGGGCAAGATAGCAGGATTCTGTCTCTACAAAAAGCAAACAAAATTAGCCAGGCGTGGTGGCATGTATTAGGGAGGCTCAGGTGGGAGGATTGCTTGAGCTTGGGAGGTCAAGGCTACAGCAAACAGTAATTGAGCCACTGCACTCCAGCATGACTGTTAGAGTGAGACTCCATCTCTTAAAAAAAAAAATCTGGGGAAAGTTAATATCTAGAAATGCATAATATATCAT
>NW_012120821.1:9682999-9698857 GCF_000951035.1 Colobus angolensis palliatus
AAAAAAAAAAAAAAAAAAAAAAAAAAAAAAAACATAATATAAAGGTCTTGCACAGTTTTTATAATGGGACACAGATTTGGTTTGGAGCTTTCTGGTTACCAAGGAAAGACAGAAATGTACCAAGTGGTAAGTCATATCTATCAGATCAAATAGAAGATGTTGAAGAGAAGCTTGGCTTTTCCTAGCACTGACACTGGGAGAAACTCCCCCAGAGGGCTTCATAAAGGAGCCCCTGCGTGATGTGGTGAATAGCATCCTCCAACAGCCTCCTCTAATCAGTGCAGTGTCACAGTTTTGTATGAGATCGAGCCCCTCAGTGCACTCTGAGGTATAACAACAAAGTACCCATGAGATTGGCTACTATATTTAATACAGTGGGATGTTCCTGGGATGTGCCCTATTGGGCTGTGCCTCAGAGTCCCCTGGTGAGCATTTTAACATTCAGATTCCTAGTTCCCTGACAGGATTACCTGACAGAGAACCACCTATTTAGAATTTTTAAAAGAAATTCAAAGAGGAAACCCAAATGTCTAATAAACACTTGAAAAAAATAATTTGGCCGGATGTGGTGGCTCACACCTGTAATACCAGCACTTTGGGAGGCCTAGGCGGGCGGATCACGAGGTCAGGAGTTCAAGACCAGCCTGGCCAACATGGTGAAACCCCATATCTACTAAAAATACAAAAATTAGCTGGGCGTGATGGTGGGTGCCTATAGTCCCAGCTACTCAGGAGGCTGAGGCAAGAGAATCGCTTGAACCCAGGAGGCAGAGGTTGCAGTGAGCCAAGATTGCACCACTGCGCTCCAGCCTGGGCGACAGAGTGAGACTCCATCTCAAAAAAAGAAAAAAAAAAAGGAAAAAAAAATTTAGTCTCACTAGTCTAATCATACAAATTAAATGCAAGAAATGCATCTAAGAAATGCAAATTAAAATAACAATGAGATACCATTTCACATTCATCAAAGACTGGCAAAAATACTTAGCAATATTTAGTGGTGTTAAAAATGTATCTACTCTTCGACCCCAAAAATGCCACTTCTGGAGAAATTGTTGTCCATGTGCTCAATGAGATACAATAAGGATGCTTATTGCAGTGTTCTGTGTAATGGAAAAATTGGAAAGCACTGAAATTCCGTCACTAGTGGGATGCATGCATCAATTTATGTATAGGGGTTGAATTGTGCCCCCCCGACAAAAAAAAAGATATGTCCAAGCCCTAACCAGTATCTGTGAATATGACCTTATTTGGAAATAGTTTTTGTGGATGTAATTAAGGATCTTGGCATGAGTTGATCCTGGTTTTAGGGTGGGTCCTAAATCCAATGACAAGTGTCTTTATAAGAGACAGAAAAGGAGAAGACAGACATATGGAGAGGAGGGTCATGTGAAGACGGTGGCAGGGATTGGAGTGATGTATGAACAAGGCAAGCGATGCCAAGGGTTGCTGGCATCCACCAGAAGCCAGGAAGAGGCATGGAGTGGATCCTCCCTTGGAGTCTTTAGAGGAAGTCAACCCTGCTGACATCTTGATCCTGGATGTCTGATCTCCAGAGCTGTGAGAGAATAACTTTCTGTTTTAAGCCACCAAGTTCATGGTAATTTGTTATGGCAGGCTTAGGAAACTGATACACTGATCTTCTGCCACACCCCAGGGATACCTGGAAGAGGACATAGTTATACAGTTCTTCTTCAACAAGAAAATGGACCCATGGAGCTAATAATCTCCCACAGTGTAGTTGAAACAGTCTCGCCCTGATGTGAGGCTGAAAGAGCCCTTGGAGACCATGTAGTCCAACTTCTCCCCTCATTTTCCAGATGAGGATACCCAGAAAGAGGAAGTAGTTTGCCCGAGACCTGGAACTAATGGGTTTGAATCCAACCGGCAAAACTTGGATTCAAACCAAGATCTGATTCCTGTGTTCTTCCCACTTCAGTCAAGGCACTGGCACTAGCTTGTGTCTGGTCCTTTCGGATCTATGTGGCAGCATGGACCAGAGGAAGGAGCTCACGTGTTGGAACTGGAAGGCTTGAATTAATGTCTTGTCTTTCCCATACTCTACCAGCATGGCAGGGAGCAGGTTATGTAACTTCTCTAACCCTTATATTCCTCTTCTGAGCAGTGAAGCTAACCTTTTCTCCTAGATCACTGGGATTTCTGGATGGTGAGGCACATATAAGATACTACTTGTGAAAAGGTATTTATTAAATTGTGAATCTCTATACAAATAGTAGCTATCATCATTGTCATCTAGTCTAGCCTCAGATCAGGAAAGTGAAAACTCAGCAAGTGTGGTGGGAAGAATTCTAAGATGACCTTGAATGATACTCTCCCTTGTATAATCCTCTTCCCTTTGAGTGTGGGTGGACCCTGTGTCTATGATGAGACATCGCCCCTGTGACCATGTTACATTGTAGGGCAAAAGGGAGATATCCCTGGGGCTGATCTAATCAGGCCAGCCCTTTAAAGGAAAAGAGTTTTCTCTGGCTGGTTGCAGAAGAGGAAGTCTGAGAGATGCATTCCAGCCAGTCAGGAAGAAAGCAGATACCCATATTATCAATTACCTATGGGGGTCACTATGACAAGCAGCCATGGGCAGTCTCTAGTTGCTGAGTGTGGTCCCTGGCTGACAGCTAGAAGGAAAATAAGGTTCTCAGTCCCTCTGCTGCAAGGAGATGAATTCTACCAACAACCAGTGAGCACAGATGATGACCCTGAGCCCAGATGAGTGTCATAACCCTGGCAAAACCTTAATTTGAACCTGGTGATAACTGGAGCAGGGAACAGAGAAACCAGTTACACCATGGTGGATTTCTGACTTAAAGGACTGTGAACTAATAAATAGGTGTTGTCTTCAGGCACCACGTTTGTATTAATTTTTTGTGCAGCAATAGAAAGCTAATACAGGTTACATATATTTTTTTTTTTTCTGGATCACAGAGCATTAAGTGCACATGTGTACATGTCTGTGTATCCCTCTAAGAAACGTCGAGTTTCTCTAGGGCTAGAGCTGCATCTCATTCATCTCTAGAGTCATTTTGGCTGGGTTTGTTCCTGGCTCTGCCACTTATGAGTTGAAAACTGAGGCAAGTTACTTTACGTCTCTGTGCCTTAGTTTCCTCATCTGTTAAATGGGTATGATGATAGCACTTACCTCTAGGGTTGTTAGGAGTTTTAAGTAACTTAATACATTGAAAGTGCTTAGAGCCATGCCTGGCACATGGTAAATGCTCAGCAAACATGGCGATAGTGGTTTTATTTTATATCCCAGCCCTTAGCCCAGTAGCTAGCACGTGATAGGCATTCGATTAATGTTTGTCAAGTGGATGAATTAATTTATTATCACTAGATTCTCAGTTTCCTGAGTCTTAATCCCACAATGTTTCTTTTAATCATTATTTGCAACAGGATACAGGCTTTTCCAAAGCTAAGTTGACTGGCTCGATTTCTTCAAGGTGCACCAAGAAAGCATCAGATTTATCACAGCATGGAAATGCAGAGGTGTTTAAGCTGGTCCCAGAGTGCTTAAGGACCTGCAAGCTGTGGATGCTGACTGAAAGCCGTACGTGGCTTAGCTCTGCCTTAATAGACCATGCCAGCTGATCAGGGTGACACACACTTAATGCAATTGCCTCATTATCTGGTCATCAGGGAAATGCCAGCTGTCATTACCAACTGAGCTGGGCCATCAATCAGTTTGTTCTGAGTTCATTAAGTAAATTAAAAGGTATTGCTTAAATACTTAATAGAGGAATAACAGCTCTCATCTCAAGGAGCTAGTGAAAGCACTGGATTTGGCCACAGCTATTAGCTGTGTTGAGCTGTGAAAAATGAGATTTGGAACTTATAGCTCAACATCAGAAACAGAAAGAGGCTCCAAAATTTGATAAAGATGCCCATACGTGCTAGCCCCCTCTCCCATCACTTTTGGGCAGTTATTGCTGATGATACCTTTTAAAATTCTAAACAGCAGAGTGGACTCTCTCTCTTGCAGCCGGGAGGTGGCCCATCCCTCTTGAAACTGGACCACACTGTGGTCATATATTTCCTTTCCCCTGTGGTGAAGTGGACATGAACATTATTGTTAAATCCTTGCCTGGAGGAATGAAGGACCAAATCTGAACATGACCGCTGTAGGCTTGAGCAGTTTTACATTAAAATTGGTCTTGAGGCTTATGGATTCTGGCTCCACTGAGCTCCCTGTCTATTGCAAAGCCCTGTGGGCAGGCTTTCCTTCCTCCACATGGAGCTACATGCCATTAATTCCTCTAGCATCTGTTTCGTGCCTACTCCCTCCCAGGCACTGGGCTAGGCACCAGGAGTATGGAGATCATGAAGGTGTTCCTGCCTCAAGGAAACTTATGATCCTGCTCCTCACGATCCTGTGCCCACACCACCTTCCTGGCTTCTAGACTTGGCAAATTGCACCTCACCTTTGACGTTTCTTCCAAACCACATCTTTCCTTCCAGCAGAATAACTCATGCTTCTGCTTCATGCTCCTGTAGCCCTTTGGCCCTCATCTCCTAGAGCCTGGGTGAATCACAAGTCCATCCTGAAGACAGGGACTGAGCCTTATTCTTTTCTGAACCCCCCAAGTGCCTGACATTGAGTTGATACATAATAAAGTTTGCTTGAATGAAAGACTAAGTTCGTAAAAGGGCATAACTATTCTTATGTAAGGTGTGTAGGAGGGTGGAGGTGGGGATGGAGCCAGAGAATAAATGTGGTTTTTAAATATCTCTTTTACCACCAGAGGGAGAGGTGTGTTTATAAATGTCTCTTTATGTGAGCCTTTAGATTCTGTGGTCTCAAGGCCAAAGAGAAGCTCAGGGCCTTTCCAAGTGACTTCTCAAATTTTTAAGAGTTTTTACTTCAATTAAAAGTAGATATGATTGGCCGGGTGCAGTGGCCAGCACATCTGTAATCCCAGCACTTTGGGAGGCTGAGGCAGGCAGATCACTTGAGGCCAGGAGTTCACTGCAACATGGTGAAACCCTGTCTCTACCAAAAATATGAAAATTAGCCAGGTGAAGTGGTGGGTGCCTGTAATCCCAGCTACTCATTAGGAAGGCTGAGGCAGGAAAATTGCTTGAATCCAGGAGCCAGAGGTTGCAGTGAGCTGAGATTGTGCCAGTGTACTCCAGCATGGGTGACAGAGCGAGATTCAGTAAAAAAAAAAAAAAAAAAAAAAAAAAAAAAAAAAAAAAAAAAAAGAAAGAGTGGATTTGAGCTTGAATCGTGTCACCTTACAGCAGATCACTTTCTGTTTTTCCCTGGAATACTTTGTCATTCATTGTTCTTTCTTACTGGAGGTTTAGGAGTGGTAGTGGGAATTTATTCACAGATTCAAATCTATAGGCAGTAAAATGCCATCCTCCCTGAACACCTTTAGTACAATAGTGGGGTTTAATGCAATATTTGTTCTTGGCGCCCACTGTCTAGGGCAGCTGAAAGAAGTCTCCTTCCCTTCCCACCTCTGGCCTTTGCTTTTTCTCAGTAATCACTCCAAGAACACATCCACCCATTCAGCACTTATTTCCTCTACGATTCCTCTATGAAGCAGGCACGTGCCCTTCTTGCCTTGGGTTCTCTCTACTCCCATTCCTGAATTTCCAGTTCCTGAGGGATACCTCCATTTGATGTCCTGTTGTCCCCTCTAGCTCGGTTCTTCTAAAAGTTAATTTTTTCTTCCGTTTAGACTCCCATTCCCAACACTATTGCATTAACGGTTCTGTTAGGCACTGATATCAGGAGGTGAGGCTTGGCATAGGCATAGGCACCCAGGTGGAAGATGCAGTGCTTTGAGTGGGAATGCTGTGGCAGTCTGTTCAGCACTCTGGAGAGCTCCTAGGTGGGGCCAGGTCCCTTCTCCCAAGAATGGGCCTGGGAACTCAGTACACACCCCATCATCACCGCAGTTCTATGATAGTTAGGGAACCTCGTCCATTTCTTCTAGGCTCAGTTCTGTGGGGCCTAAGGATTTAATGGGGCTGGGTTCTAGTCCTTGTTCTACGACTTACTGGATGCAGTACCAGAGGGTTAAATAAATCGGTTATTTAATTGCTCTGAGTTTAGGTTTTTCACATAGGTAAAGTGAAAATAATATATGCACCTATTTCATAGTGTTGTGAGGGTGAATTGAGATAGCACGTGTAATATACACAGCACATAAATAGTAGCCACCGTTTTCATTATTATTACGGAAATTATCAGTACAATATTAATTTTTACTACTATGTGATTGTATGACTTGAGGCTCTTGTGGCAGTGGCACATCTCTGGGAGTTTCCGGCTGGCTTTTGGGGTCAGGAGGAGCAAATGAATTTGGAGTGGGGCAGAGCCCATTCACCTTTAGTTAGTCCTCTAGGAGACCTCTTCTGTCTCCCTTGGGTACATTATTTTGGCAGCACTGGATACATCGTGCTCAGCACAAGTCATTGTTGATTGCTGGAAAAGAAGAGCAGCCCCTTGTAGATTTGCAGAGTGGGAAATATCCTGCATGTAGCAAATGGGGAAATAGGCTTGAAGAGGTCTGTGAATGCCTGAGGCGGCCCCACGAGTCAGTGGCCACACACAGGACCAGCTCCTTGGGCTCCTGGCTGCTCTCTGCTCAGTCTTTGCCCATGCAGTTTGCTTCCTCCCTCCCCAGTCTTTTGGCAACTTCCCTTTTATTCATCAAGAGTCAGTTCAGGCCGGGCGCAGTGGCTCAAGCCTGTAATCCCAGCACTTTGGGAGGCCGAGACGGGCGGATCACGAGGTCAGGAGATCGAGACCATCCTGGCTAACACGGTGAAACCCCATCTCTACTAAAAATACAAAAACTAGCTGGGCGAGGTGGCGGGCGCCTGTAGTCCCAGCTACTTGGGAGGCTGAGGCAGGAGAATGGCGTAAACCCAGGAGGCGGAGCTTGCAGTGAGCTGAGATCTGGCCACTGCACTCCAGTCTGGGCGACAGAGCGAGACTCCGCCTCAAAAAAAAAAAAAAAAAAAAAAGAGTCAGTTCAAATGGCTTCTACCTCTCCGAGATTTGGTTGCTCCTTCTGTGAAATGGGGATATGATGGCTATTTAAAAGGTGGTGTGGAGCTCTGAATGGAAATTTGACAGCATAGGTAAAAAGCTTGGCTTAGATGGTGACTGCAGGCATTATTTGTCTGACTTGTCCACTGGTTCATTCATCCTCCTATGTTGCCCTATGATGGTTAATACTGAGTGTCAACTTGATTGGATTGAAGGGTGCAAAGTATTGATTCTGGTTGTGTCTGTGAATGTGTCGCCAAAGGAGATTAACATTTGAGTCAGTGGGCTGGAAAAGGCAGACCAACCCTTAATCTGGGTGGGCACCATCTAATCAGCTGCCAGCACAGCTAGAATATAAAGCAGGCAGAAAGATGTGAAAAGCCTGGACTGGCTTAGCCTCCCAGCCCACATCTTTCTCCCATGCTGGATGCTTCCTGCCTTTGTTTTTTTTGTTTTTTTTTTTTTTTTGAGATGGAGTCTTGCTCTGTGCCCCAGGCTGGAGTGCAGTGGCGCGATCTTGGCTCACTGCAAGCTCCGCCCCACCGGGTTCACATCATTCTCCTGCCTCAGCCTCCCGAGTAGCTGGGACTACAGGCGCCCGCCACCACGCCCGGCTAATTTTCTTGTATTTTTAGTAGAAACGGGGTTTCGCCGTGTTAGCCGGGATGGTCTCCATCTCCTGACCTCATGATCCGCCCACCTCGGCCTCCCGAAGTGCTGGGATTACAGGCTTGAGCCACCACACCCGGCAACTTGCTTCCTGCCTTTGAACATCGGATTCCAAGTTCTTCAGCTTTGGGACTTGGACTGGCTTCCTTGCTCTTCAGCTTGCAGATAGACTATTATGGGACCTTGTGATCGTGTGAGTTAATACTTAATAAACTCCCCTTTATATATGTGTATCTATCCTATTAGTCCTGTCTTTCTAGCGAACCCTGACTAATACATCCCCCCTTCAGCTTTGCCTCTCACCACTAACCCTCTGCTCCTATGTGTGGAATTTCTGAGCATCCCCGGAGCATACTACCTGGCTCAAAGGCATGGCTTGCTTATGTGTTGGATAAATGAATTTATGGACCGGCAACACCACGGTGCCTTTAGACCAATGCTCTGGTGGGACTTGTTATTGGGGAAAGTACTGAATTGGACTGGGTTCCTGGGTAACTGGGGAAAAGCCGCCCTAAGAAGAGTCAGGTGTGACTTTGGATAAAGTTGTCTGATATCCTGGGTGAGAGGTAAGTGTTGCTGAAATGGAAACCTGATTTGCATTGTTTCCATTTCAGTTAATAAGCCATTTAAAGTTTTGATGTGGAAGAGTCTAGGTAATTTGAGGCCTAGTGGTAAATTGATATAATTTACCAACTGTGAGGAAGTAGAGAACTGGGAGATTACTGTTGATAATTTACAGGGTATAATGGAGTTAATTTATAATTTATAATTGATATTGGAGCTCTTTTCCATGGACTGAATTATGATGGAATGGAGTGAGAGTCATTTAAAGAGATTATTTTGTTGTTTGTGTCACCCTCATGAATTGGAAGGTAGAAAAAGAACACAGAGCTAAATTGGTATCTAATCTTTTCAGAGCTATTTGCTAAATAAACTAGAATTTTAATTAAAACTGCAAGCCAAGAGGTAAATCGCTTTAGAAGTTTGTGAAGTTTTTTTCTTTTTCTCTTGCCTAATAATATAATTACTACTAATAAAGATTCTTTATGGGTGGGAAATTAGACAGCAGAATAAATAACTGGAGGAGATTGCTATGGTACGCTGAAATTATGAAAGGGGCAAGGTTATCTTCCCCTCCTACTAATGGGGATTTTTCCTCCCCATTGTTAATTGTTTGGTAACAATTTTGATCTCATTAAAAGTATTGCAATCACAAGCAGAAGCAAGGTGGACGATGGGCCTCACTGTGGCTCTTCCAGCTTTCATTCATATGAATCAATGATAATGAATGGATTTAATAAAAAATACAACATGCTTTGGTGATTAACTCAGTGAAGGATGAATGGCACACTTACCCAGGGTATCATATTTGCAATAATGAAGAAGAAGTGAACAGGAAAAGGAAACTTCATAGATCACAAGAATTGCTACTTTCCAGTAAAAGGTTGTTAATTACTTATCCTCTTGCTATATTTATTGGCTCTGTTAGAGGATGAGTAATTATTGTGTTCCCGGGAAACCCACTGGAGCCAGACGGCGCCTTTATTACATTGGAAGGCTCTTCAGGGTGCTAGTTATCTGTGTGGGAGCTCTCCCTTCAGATTCCCGAATTACTGGGAACCTGGCGGAGGTGAGACAGGAATGTAGCCCACGAGCAGAAGGGAAGGGGCCTGTGAAGTGTGTGAACTGTCAGAGCAGTCCTTGCACATGGAGCCATGACTGCCCTTACTTCCCCACGCCTGCCCCCAGCCCTGCTCCCTGCACATACTTTTTTCTGGCCCCCGTCACAACCCATGCTCCCTCCCCTTTCTCCCAGCCTAGGTCGGCTTCCTCATGGTCTTGGCTGCTCTCAGTCTTTCTCCACTCCTCATCCTCTCTCCATCCTCCCCTGGTCTGACATAGCCCTGCTTGGGCACTGGGCACTTTGCACATAGCCCTGCTTGGGCACTTCCTCCGCCTGCAGAGTCAAGCTGCAGCTCCACAGCTTGCCCTGTGAGCCCCCTGTGATCTGTGTGGGCTGCGTGGACCTCTCCAGCTTTGGCTGTTCCCTTGTCCCCCCAGGCTCCAGGCACGTGGGACATCTCTGCTATCCCAGACTCCCTCATTCATATGCTCTGATCCCTCTGCCTGATTTCCCTTCGTCTCTTCCTTTGCGAAGGCCTACTTTACGCCCCACTCCAGTGGCCCCTCCTTGGTTAAGCTTTTTCTCATTTAGACCAGAAGCCACTGCCCCTCCCTCTGGGCTCTCACACCGCACTTTGGCACGTGGAGTACATTTGCAGATCTGTCCACATATCTGCCTCTACCCCGACCTGGCTCCTGGATCCCTGGTGGACCAGAGCCATGCTTCATGGACTGTTTTTCCTGAGGTGGGTTTGTGGAGGGCCAGCTTCTGCTTTCTCTGCCAACGGGCATGTCTGGGGACACTTCCTCTCTGCCTTTCTCACCAAGGGACTTAATTAGATGAACAATCCAGGAGGCTTGCTCTCAATATTCTCTAATTGGACTAATTTGGCTTCTACTGTCTACCAGGCCGTTAACAAACAGACTTTCACCTATGCGGTTGTTTTCATCTTTACAACATCCCCTGTGAGGGAGGCTCTGCTACTCATCTTTCTCAGATGATGAAACCAAGGCCCTTAATAGTTGGCAGGGCTGAGATTTGAATCCAAGTCCCTGAACTCGAGGGAAGGAGCCTTTCTGCACGTGTCAGCTTTCTCCAGAGGTTACGTGCCTACCCATGAAGACTCATGAGGCTTTAATACCATGATTGTCCCATGTGCACATTGTACCATGTGCACTTTGCTAGTCCTGCAAAACACCCCCATCTCCTAGCTCTTTTGGGTAACAGAAAGATGGATGAAGGAGGAGTTTTTAAAAATCTTATCAGTCAATAAGTATGAGGTGAAGAATGATAAGAAAGAATGAAAGAGAAGACGGAAACCAGCATTTTTTGAACACCTACTATGCATCAAGCATTGTGTGCCAGGCCCTGTGCTAGGTGGTTCAAACATATTATTAATCCTTGTAATAACCCAATCAAGTTGATGTTACTGTTCCCGTCGAGGAAACAGGCTTGGAGTTGCTCCCACAGGGAGGCTTCCCCACCAGCCCCTTCCAAAGACACTGCAGTCGGGAAGCTGTCTGGTCCCTCACCGGCATGGGGAAACCTTTTCTCACCAGCCCCATTTTCTGTAGGCAAGAGTGAGCCTGGAATTTTCCTGAGCCCCTCAGTTGGGGCAGAATTTCTCCTCTGTCTAGGGAGCAATGCTGTTCACTGTGATGTGAGCAGCAAGGCAGAGAAGTGAGCGGGCCTCCCTCTTTCAGCCTGAAAGGGACATGCCTTCTTTGGATGTGCTCACATTTGGCAGATAGAACTGTGTTCCATCTGGTCACACCCTTCAGGATTTCATCAATTTCCACCAGTATTTTCTTTTTTTTTTTTTTTTGAGACGGAGTCTCCCTTTGTTGCCCAGGCTGGAGTGCAATGGCACGATCTCGGCTTACTGCAACCTCCGCCTCCCAGGTTCAAGCAATTCTCCTGCCTCAGCCTCCCTAGTAGCTGGGATTATAGGCATGTGCCACCAGGCCCAGCTAATTTTGTGTTTTTAATAGAGACGGGGTTTCTCCATGTTGATCAGGCTAGTCTCAAACTCCCGACCTCAGGTGATCCACCCGCCTCGGCCTCCCAAAGTGCTGGGATTACAGGCATGAGCCACTGCGCCCGGCCTTCCACCAGCATTTTCTTAGTCGGCTTGTTTTCTTGATTGAGGAAGAGTGATCGATTTTTTTTTTTTTTTTTTGGTCCACTCTTGAAGGGCAGTTGCTTAGTCCTTTCTTTGTCTTAGTTGGGCTCTTCTGGACTTTTCTGTGCTATGTTTTTTCTTTTACAATTTTTATTGTTATGGATTCTTT
Source organism: Colobus angolensis palliatus (assembly GCF_000951035.1). NCBI lineage: Eukaryota > Metazoa > Chordata > Mammalia > Primates > Cercopithecidae > Colobus > Colobus angolensis. Next base: position 9,694,602 of record NW_012120821.1, read on the forward strand.
CTAATTTGGTCTTGAGGTCTCTCTGTTGAGTGTGGCCACAAGCCCAGATAGCCAGTCTCTAGGAGAGCCCTGATCAAGGGGATGGTTAGGTTTGGGTGTGTGTTAGATGAGACAACATGATGAGGAGGTGAAACGGAAGAAATTTATTACTCAGAGGATCCAGAGAGGTTAGGGGCATTGACTGGGGACCATCTGGAAGTCTGGAGGGGACAGACAGCGCAACCAGTGAATGGGAAGTGAGAGCGAGTGAGTGAGCAAGAGAGAGAGACACACACAGAGAGAGAGAGAGAGAGAGAAGAGAGACAGAGAGACTCTGGTGTTGGTGATTAGGTTTTGTTGTGGTCAGCAGCTGTGGGTGCGCTGGGTTTTGGGTCCGTAGGATGAGCAACAAACAGACAGTATCACCAACAACGACATGGAAAGGAAAGTTTTAACTAGGCCAAAGGTGATGTGGTATGACTGTGTTTCAAATAACTTATGCCAGGCCACAAAATGAATGCCAAGGCAAAAACTGCAGGGTATATTAAAGAAATTTATGACATCTTCTTTGAAGTGTTTGTCACAACTCTCTGCTCTATGTGCTCATTCCATCCATCCATCCATCCATCCATCCATCCATCCATCCATCCCCCTTAGTCGAACTGAAGAAGTGCAATCTTTGGGGATAAACCAACATGGCTTCAAATTCTGGGTTTGTCACTTATTAGCAATGCGATTATATTTCTTTATCTGCAAAATGGAGGCATTTATGTAAGATACCAGGCACATTGTTAAGTACTCAATAGTAATTATTATATTTATTATATTATAAGGATATATTTATCTTAAATTCCTTCATTCTCAGAACATGTTCTATCTCTGGGACCTTGCTCTAAAACTGAAATGGTGCATTCATTATCTATTGCGATGTAACAAATTTCCCCAAAACTTAGCAGCTTAAAACAGAAACATCCATGATCTTACACCATTTCTGAGGGTTAGGAATCTGAATGTGACTTAGCTGGGTGGTTCTGGCTTAGGTTTTTTCATGAGGCTACAATCAAGCTGTTGGGCAGGGCCGCAGACCCTGAGTACTTGACTGGGGCTGACGGATCCACTTCCAAGCTCACCCACATGGCTGATGGCAGGTGACTTTGATTGCTTACCACGTGGGCATCTCCCTAGGCATTCCCAAAGCAAGGGGGAGTGGGGAGACTAAGGCAGATGCCATAGTCTTTTTATAAAAATATCCTAAATATCAGAAGTGATGGCTTATCACTTCTGCTGTATGCCATTGGTCATCTAGACCAAGCCTGTGACAATGTGGGAGAGGACACACAGGGAATGAATTCTAGGAGGCAGGGATCACTGGAGACCATCTTTGAGGCTGCAGACCACAGGTAGAGGAGAGGGTAGAAAGAAGAATAAAATGTCTCTCCCCTGAAGCATCCTGTCGGGTGAGGGAGGCAGTCTTGTAAACATAAATGCCCCGTGGGGCAGTGACTATATTACTGGCACCAACAGAATGCCAGGGGAACATTGGAGAGAACTCTATTAACCTGCCTGAAGGCATCATGGAAGGTTTCCCAAGTGCAGGCACACTGCAGTGTCCTTACTCAAGAGCTGTCCTAATGACACGCAATATTTGGTTGGCGTCTTTTTAAATTGAAGTTACTTGTTGAGGTGATTTCCTTGGACATTAAAAATAATAACCTGTCTCATATAACAGCAATGTACTGTTTACAGAGTGCTTTCCCATGTGTTATCACAGTCCACATAACAGCCCTGGGAGGTGGACAGGTTTTATTACTATTGTTTTTCTCAGTTGTGGCTGAGCTGCGGAAGCTTAAAAGGGCAAAGTCACTGTCAGAGTCTCTGAGCAGGGTGTGGTGGGTTGGGCTTGAGCCGGGGTCTTGCTGCTCCATGCTTGGTGCTTTAGCCACCTCACCTTCCCTGTGTTTCCTTTGAGTACTTTGGACCCCTCATCTTAGAGCAGCCATTTGGACCATTTCCCCCCTACAGATGCAATGCCCACAGACTTGCTCATATCAAAGCTTATTTGCCACCTTTATCCTCAGTCACTTGAAATGCTTTCTGTTCATAGAGAAGCTTTATGAAGAAAATCATTCACAAAGTACAGAAATGTGAACTGTGCTTTCATCAGCATTCACTGTGAAATTTCATTTTGCAAAATCCCTAGGGGGATTTGAACTTCTATTTGGGCCACTAGAAGAGGGACCCGAACATCATCAATTCCTTAAACACAGATTTGCTCAAAGAACATTTAACAGCTTTAGTTCTCATTTGAATGTGACTATTTTGCAAGGTTGTTTTTAGTTCTTTTGGTAAAGTGGGAAAAGATTTCGGGTCCATCCAGGTGTATACTCTGGGGGAGGAACTTTCTTTGTGACAAAGATGGTAGCATGTAGGGTGAAGGTAGGTTAGTTACAGTTATTCATCTGTGACTAGTAAATAAGACTATAGCGATCTCCAAAAAGACATCTTCAGTGCTGAAGTGCATGGGCCTTGAAACTGCGCACACCTGGATTTGATCCTGCCTCTGTCCTTACCATAATACCTCTGTGACCTTGGGAAAGTTATTTACTCTTCTAGCGCTTGGTGCCCCCATTTGCAAATAGGGTTAATAGTAGCACCTATATCATAACCTTTATCATAGGGTTAATAGCACCTTTATCATGTTTGTGTATTAAATAAGGTCATACATGTAAAGTGTTTAACACATAGACATAGGAATAAGCATTACCTAAATGCTAGTGTTAGTGGTGATGATGATGACATGTATTTGAGTAACTGCTCTTTGTGAGTTCATTCATTCATGAAACATTACTGCAGGCATTGCTAACACTGGTATCTGAGAACAACTAGGGGCTGTAGGGAGTCTTTGAATCTCCTAAGCTCACGTGGAATATTTTGTGCATGTGTGTGCTTTTTTTTTTTTCCTGGCACGAATCTCAAAGGGATTTATGACCTCAGAAAAGTTAAAAACAAAGCCTACAGGGTGCTGAAGACTTGGTGTTAGGGATACACTGATGAGCATGGGGCTCTCCTTGTGCTTAAAGAGTTTGCAAAGAGGCCAGGCGGACAGATGTGCAGACAAGATGTTGCAGAATGACCTGTGATGGGTGTAGCGACAGAGGTCACAAAGAGAGCTGAGAGATCATCATCATGGAGGGGGAGTGGATGGGCAAGCCCAGTCAGAAGATCCCAGGCGGAAGAAATGACATGAAGAAACCCAGGCCACCGAACAATAAAGTGCTGTATCCTTAAAGGGTCGAAGGCAGTTACAGTGGCAGTGCAAGTGCCCAAGAATTAAGTGACCCAACTTGAGGTGGGCAGGTTGGCAGAGGGGAGTCTGTGAAGTGTCTTTCAGATGAAGCTTGGGGCTTCGCCTTGATCCTGTGGTCGGTCCCTGGGGAGGCATTGAAGCGTTGTAAGCAAAGGAGCGATATGGTCAGAGCTGTGTTTAAAAATAAAAATCTGGGCTGGACTCAGTGCCTCACATCTATAATCCCAGCACTTTGGAAAGCCAAGACGGGAAAACTGCTTGAGGCCGGGAGTTTGAGACCAGCCTGGGCAACACAGCGCAACTCTGACTCTACAAAAAATAAAAGATATAGTCAGGTGCTGTGCCATGTGCTTATAGTTCCAGCTACTAGGGAGGCTGAGGCAGGAGGATCACTTGAGGCTGGGAGTTTGAAGCTGCAGTGAGCTATGATCACACCACTGCACTCCAGCCTGTCTGACAGAGTGAGACCCCATCTCTGAAAAAAATAAAAATAAAAATAATGAAAATAAAAGTCTCTCATCCTGCTGTATGTCAGGTAGACTAAAGAGGAGACCGTGGAGGAAGGGAGATAGGGGAGGAGGCTGGTGAGAGATGAGGCCCTGAACTAAGGCAGAGGCAGTGGGGATTCAGGAAGGAGAGAAAATTAAAAATAAGCTAGGAGATCAACCAGAGGGCTTGCTGCCCAGTGGATGTTGGGGAGGGAGAAGGTGACATGGGTGATTCTCAGGATTATGGCTTCTAATTTTCCTGTGGGCCTGGGACCTGCCAGATACCTGGTTACACCCCACTGGAGACCTGAGACAAGCATATCAAATTGTTCCTAGCCCTGGAAATGCATAGTGTTAATGAGGGAGATAAGGATTACACATGAAATAACTAAAGAACAGCACAGGCACATCCTAAGCACGGTGAGAGAATCAGGAAGGTGATGGTGTGAACTGGAGTGGTTCCAAAGCTCTCTGTGGTGTTA
>NW_012120821.1:9699082-9706172 GCF_000951035.1 Colobus angolensis palliatus
GCGGGGGTGGTGGGGGCGTGCTCCAGCACAGGGTACAGCCCTACCTGAAATGCCCACTGCTGAAGTCTCATCTCCACCACTTCCCTCTTGTCCTCTCTGCTGCAGCCACCCTGACCCTCCTTCAGGCTTTGCATTGTGTCAATGACAGTCCTACTTCTCTGCTTTTACACTTTTATTTTCTGTCTGAATGCCCTTCCTCCCTCATCTCCTAGTCAACTCCCATTCTTCCTTCCAATCTCAGCTCAAATTGTCTATCCTCAGGAAAAGGTTGGCCATTTGATTTATTGCCCAAACTGGGATACATTTGAAAGTGCAAGGGGTGTTATAAACAATAACACCAGGACAACAGGCATACGCTGGAAGCTTCCTGGACAAATGGACACCCCTGACATGGGATGACCTTCTCAGGCTCCCCAGATGTGATTGGGTCCCCGTGTGCCCTCGTTACTCTCTGGTATTCCTTCCACAGCCCCTACCATGGTTTATAGTGATAACTTTGAGCACCGTCTGGCTTATCACCTTCTCCCCAGTGGACTGTATACTCCACGAAGGCAGACATGTCCTGTTGTGTTGTTGGCTCCTGAGACCCTTTGCTGCATAGGAGGTACTTAATCAACACCTAATGAGTACCTGAATCAATGATGGAACTCAGATTGTATTGTTCTGTGGCATGTACTAGGCACTTCCATTTCCATATCTTGGTTGGTTCTCCTCGCTATCTTCCCACGTTTCCTCATCCCCATCTCCTGAGGATAGAGGCTTGATTACGATCTCACAGTGAGTGCCAGAGACAAGTCTAGGACTCTCAGGTCTTCTGATCCCAAATCCAGTGCTTTTCCCAAAAGTGTCTGAGGAAGAGAAAAGGAAAGACGTCTACCAGATTTAGAACCCGGGTAACTGCGAGGATGGTCAGGACTGGAAAAAGATGGAGAATGGGGATCTGAGAACCATTTGTCAGTTTTCAATGCTCCATGACAATCTGAACAGCATTCTATGCTGCAGACGGCTCAGAGTAGAGCCACAAATGGCCCCTCAGCCGCAGAGGGTGTGTTAGTCTGTTCTTGCTATAAAGAGGTACCTGAGACTGGGTAATTGATAAGGAAAAGAGGTTTAATTGGCTCGTGGTTCACAGGTTGTACAGGAAGAATGGCTGGGGAGGCCTCAGAAACTTACAATCATGGCAGAAGGCAAAGAGCAAGGAGACATCTTACATGGCTGGAGCAGGAGGAAGAGAGAGAAAGGGGAGGTGCTACACACTTTTAAACAACCAGATCTTGTGAGAATTCACTTGTGAGAACTGCAAGAGGGAAGTCTGTCCCCATGAACTAATCACCTCCCACCACGCTTCTTCTCCAACACTGGGGATTGCAAGTCGACATGAAATGTGGGCAGGGACACAAATTCAAACTGTATCAGGGGGCTTAAGCAGATGGTGTTTTGTTTTTATTGTGGTAAAACATACATGATATAAAGTTTACCATTTTAACCATTTTTAGGTGTACAGTTCAGTGGCTTTAAGTATAATCACATTGCTGTCCAACCATCACTGTCATGCATCTCCAGAACTTTCTCATCTTCCCAAACTGAAACTCTGTACCCATTAAACACTAACTCCCTATTTCTGTTCCCTTCAGCCCCTGGCAACCACCATCCTACTTTCTGCCTCTATGAATTTGACTATTCTAGGTGCCTCAGATAAGTAGAATCATATGATATTTGTCTTTTTGTGTCTGGCTCATTCACTTAGCATCACATCTTCAAGGTACATCCATGTTGTAGCAGAATTTCCTTCTTTTATGAGGCTGGATAATTTTCTATTGTATTTATATACCATATTGTGTTTATTTCTTCATCCACTAATGGACACACCTGGGCTTTTTCTATATTGGCTATTGTGAATAATGCTCCTATGAATGTTGTATATAAATATCTGTTTGAGTTTCTGCTTTCATTTCTTTTCCTTTTTTTGAGATGGAGTCTCATTCTGTCACCCAGGCTGGAGTGCAGTGGTATGATCTCAGCTCACTGCAACCTCTGCCTCCTGGGTTCAAACGATTCTCTTGCCTCAGCCTCCCAAGTAACTGGGATTACAGGCGCACCACAACGCCCGGCTAATTTTTGTATTTGTAGTAGAGACAGGGTTTCGCCATGTTGGCCAGGCTGATCTTGAACCCCTGACCTCACGTGATCTGTCCACCTCAGCCTCCCAAAGTGCTGGGATTACAGGAGTGAGGAATTGCACCCAGCCTGCTTTCATTTCTTTTGGGGTATACACCCAGAACTGGAGTTGCTAGATCAATCAGCCAGTAATTTTTTTAAAACTACAGCAGCTTTCTATATTCTTAATGCACAAGGGTTCCAATTTCTCTGTATACTTGTCAACGCTTATTTCCCGTTTTTTTTCTTTTTTAGATAGGATCTCTCTTTATCATCTAGGCTGGAGAGCAGTGTGCAATCATAGTTCTTTATAGCCTCAAACACCTGGGCTCAAGCAATCCTCCCACTTCAGCCTCCCGAGTAGTTGGGACTACAGGCATGCCACCATGCCCAGCTAATTTTTTGGGTATTTTGTTGCTGTTGTTTGTTAGATGGGGGCCCTGCTATGTTGCTCAGGCTGGTCTTGAACTCCTCCCATTTCAGCCTCCTGATGTACTGTGATTACAGGTGTGTGCCGCCTCCCCCAGCCTGTTTTTGATAATAGTTATCTTAATGGGTATGAAGCAGTTTCTTATGATTTTGATTTGCAATTTTTAAAATAATGATGTTAAATATGTTTTCATCTGCTCATTGCCATTAGTATATCTTAGGAGAAATGTCTATTCAGGACTTTTGTCCATTTTGTAAGTGTTTTTTCATTGTTGAGTTGTAGGAGTTTAAAAATATATTCTGAATATTGATCTATTATCAAATATATGATTTTCACATATTTTCTGCCATTCTGTGGGTTACCTTTTCACTCTGTTCATAGTGTTTTTTGATGCAAAAAAGTTTTTAATTTTAATCTTTGATTTACCTATTTTGTTTTTTGTTGGCTGTGCTTATGTTGTCGTATCCAAGAAATCATTGCCAAATTCAGTGTTATGAAGCTTTTCTCCTATATTTTCTGTATTTCTAGTGTTGTGAAGCTTTTCTCCTATATCTTCTGTATTTCTAGTGTTAAGCTTTTCTTCTATATTTTCTATATTTCTAGTGTTAATGAAGCTTTTCTCCTATATTTTCAATATTTCTAGTGCTATGAAGCTTTTCTCCTATATTTTCTATATTTCTAGTGTTATGAAGCTTTTCTCCTATATTTTCTATATTTCTAGTGTTAATGAAGCTTTTCTCCTATATTTTCAATATTTCTAGTGTTATGAAGCTTTTCTCCTATATTTTCTATATTTCTAGTGTTATGAAGGTTTTCTCCTATATTCTAGAGGATTTAATAGTTTTGGCTCATATGTTTAGACCTTTGATCTATTTTGGGTTAATTTTTGTATACAGTATAAGGTAAAGGTCCAACTTCATTCCTTTTGCATGTGGATATTCAGTTTTCCCAGCACCGCTTGTTGAAAAGACTGCCCTTTCCCTATTGAATAGTCTTATCCTTGTTGAGAATCATTTGATCACACCTGAGAGACTTTATTTCTGAGCTATCCTATCCCACTGGCCTCTATATCTGTCTTTATGCCAGTACCACATTGATCTTTTTTTCATTTGTTTTTGTTTTCATTTTTAAAGCATTTTTGGTTCACAGCAAAATTGAGCATACGGTGCAGAGATTTTCCATATACCTTTTCCCCCACCTGCATTCACAGCCTCCCCCACCATCAAAATCCTGAATCAGAGTGGTGTATTTTTTACAACTGATGAAACTACATTGACATGTCATCATCACCCAAAGTCCATCGTTTACATTACTGTTCACTCTTGGTGCTATTCTATGGGTTTTGAAAAATGTATAATGACATGTATCTGCCATTGTAGTATCATACAGAGTATTTTCACTGCTCTAAAATCCTCTGTACTTCACCTATTCATCTTTTCCTCCCCTCTGGCCCCTGGCAAATACTGATCTTTTTACTGTCTGTAGTTTTGCCTTTTCCAAAATGTAATTTAGTTGGAAGCATACAGCATGTAGCTTTTTCAGATTGGCTTATTCCATTTAGTAATATGCATTTAAGATTCCTCCATATCTTTTGTGGCTTGACAACTCATTTCTTTTTAGCACTGAAAAATATTTCATTGTTTGGATATACTGTAGTTTATTTATCCACTCACCTACAGAAGGACTCACCTACTGAAGGATGTCTCAGCTGCTTCCAAGTTTTGGCAGTTATGAATACAGCTGCTATAAACATTCATGTGCAGATTTTTGTGTGGATATAAGTTTTTCAACCCATTTGGGTAAATACCAAGGAGAACTAATTGCTGGATTATATAATAAGAGTATGTTTCATTTTGTAAGAAACTGCCAAACTGCCTTCTAAAGTGGCTTTACCATTTTGCATTTCCACCAGAAAGGAATGAGGGTTCCTGTTGCTCAACGTCCTTGTCAGCATTTGTTGTGTCAGTGTTTTGGACTTTGGCCATTCTAATAGGTGTCTGGTGGTATCTCATTGTTATTGTATACACTATTTGATTACCATAACTTTGCTACAGGTTTTGACATCAGGAAATGTGAGACCTTCAGGCCGGGCGCAGTGGCTCATGCCTTTAATCCCAGCACTTGGGGAGGCCGAGGCAGGTGGATGACCTGAGGTCAGGAGTTCGAGACCAGCCTGGTCAACATGGTGAAACCCAGCCTCTACTAAAAATACAAAAAATAGCTGGGTGTGCTGGTGGGTGCCTGTAATCCCAGCCACTCGGGGGCTGAGGCGGAAGAATCGCTTGATCTGGGAGGCAGAGGTTGCAGTGAGCTGAGATTGCGCCACTGCACTCCAGCCTGGGTGACAGAAGACTCTGTCTCAAAAAAAAGAAAAAAAAAAAAAAAAAGGAAGTGTGAGAACTCTACTTGGTTCTTTTTTTTTTTCAAGATTGTTTCAGCTATTTGGGGTCCCTTGTAATTCCATATGAATTGTAGGGTGGATTTTTTTATTTTGAAAAAAAGTTATTGGGATTTTGATAGAGATTGCATTGCATCTGTAGATCATTTTGGGTGGTATTGACATCTTAACAATATTAACTCTTCCAGTCTATGAGCATAGGATATCTTTCTATTTATTTGTATTAATATCTTCTTTAATTTCTTTTACAAATATTTTATAGTTTTCAGTGTACAAGTCTTTCACCTTTTTGGTTAATTCCTAAGTATTTTATTCTTTTTGATGCTATTATAAATGGAATTCTTTAAAAAATATCTTTTTTGGATTGTTCATTATCATGTATGAAGACACAGTTGATTTTTATGTATTGATTTTATATCCTGCAACTTTGCTGAATTTGTTTATTACTTTTAATATTTTTCTGTGGAATCATTAGAGTTTTCTACATATGGGATCATGTCATCAATGTACAGATACTTTTGCTTTTTGTTTTCTAATGTGGATACCTTTTATTTCTTTCTCTTGCCTATTCTGGCTAGAATTTATAATACTATGTTGATGTTAAATAGAAGTAGGCATCTTTATCTTATTAAAAGAGGTAGGATTATGAAATACTAGGACTTATTTAAAATTATGTCCCCCGTATTTCTAGCACATAGTCTGACATATAATAATTACTGAGTGAATGGACATGTTTTTAAAAATGGTGGTTTGTCAAAACTAAATGAGCTAAAGGTGCCTCTAAATGGAGGATCTGTTTGGTGTTTATGAGGGTGGTAAGGATTGAAGAGTGATGAAAAAGGAGATAAGAGTCATTGGGTTGCCTGCTGACAAGGTGTTGGTTCCTCATGGTGGGCAACAAAGCCACTTTACCCTTTGCTTGGGTAACCTGCTTAATTATGGTTATTTTCTCCTTCTCTATATTAGCACTTAACAACTAGAAGAAAATAACATATGTTGTATTTCTTTGTATTTGTGAGTACTGAATTAATAACTTACAGCCTATTGCATAAAAAGAAAATGAGCAAAATGCTATAAATTGTAGATGGAAGTTGTTAATATGAGTAGAGTGTATAACATATGCCTCACTGTGCACAGCTTTGAAAGAATGTGACTGATTTAAGTGACTTGAGTCTGGCTTCATTTCAATGTGGAATGGATGGAAAGCATTAAGTCACCACCATTGCATTAGTAAGGCTATGTTCTTCTATCGGACCTTGGCTCCCCAACTTGAAGTAGGTAAAAATTCTGATTACCTGTAGTCCTAGAATGGGAAAATAAAAAGATTTTTATTTAATGTGTTAGCATTCCTATTCGCGTGCACTTTTAACAAGCAAATTCTGAATATGAAGTAACATGGCCTCCCTTTTCTCCTTTAACAAGGTAATCTGAGTTACAGATTTAAAAAATAGGTTCATTAAATGCAGAGCTTGTTGATAACTTTGAGAAGCAGCAGGATGTAGTGGAAAGAACAGGCACTTTTGTCTCAGTGAGAGATTTTCTGGCTGCAAATAATTGAAACTCTTTAGCTTGTGCCAAACAGGATTTTAGAAGACCAAAAAGGTATTCTCAGAATACAAGGCTGTCTTACAGGCTCATGTGGGTCTGAGACCATTCAGTCTGTGTTTCTAGGATTATGTGGTCTCATCTCTGCCTTCCCTCCCACACCTGCTCCTTTCTTGTCTCTCAGCAGACTGGCTGTCTCTGCTCCTGTGCACATAGCCAAGCACGGCTGCCCTGCCCTGGCTTTTTATCCCTGCCAGTTCAAGGGCCAGCAGAGGCTGCCTGGCATCTCTGATTTCCAGATTCCTAGAAGAGAGAATCTGGTTATCTCATCTTGAGTCAGATGACCACTCCTGATTTGTTCATTTATTAATTCAGGAAGTCTTTATGAGTTTCAGGAACTGTTTTAGGCATTGGCATTCATCTTACCTTCATGGAGAGAGAGAGAGAGAGACTGTGTGTGTGTGTGTGTGTGTGTGTGTGTGTGTGTGTGTGTGTGTGTGTGTGAGAGAGAGAGTGTGTGTGTGTGTGTGTGTGTGTGTGTGTGTGTGTGTGTGTGTGTG
>NW_012120821.1:9706222-9725724 GCF_000951035.1 Colobus angolensis palliatus
GTGTGTGTGTGTGTGTGTGTGTGTGTGTGTGTGTGTGTGAGAGAGAGAGACTGTGTGTGTGTTTGTGTGTGTGTGTTTGTGTGTGTGAGAGAGAGAGGGGAAGAGGGACTCTGAAAGCTTATTCTTTTGGGCTCGGTTGAGGGTTGTAATTTTCAGAGGAAGGGACGTATGGGCTTGGAATTTGGATAGACCCAGACTCAAATCCTGGTTCTTCCCCTTACCAGCTCTGTGTGGCCCTTGGGCATGTTAAATTACCTCTGTCAGCCCTAAGTTTTGAATCAGCAAAATGGGAGTAATCCTTTATAGGGTAGTTATAAGGATTAAGGTGAAATGGTGCCTGCAAAGCCAGGAGTGTAGTATCTGCCACATGTAATCAGAGCTCTACCACTTGGAACAAGTTTTTAAACCTGTCTGAATCTGTTTCCTCATCTGTAAAATGGGAAAGAATATCACTTACCTCATATGCGTATTAGAAGGATTAAACCATAGTAAGTGCACCAGGGTGCCAGGAATTTGTACGTAACGGATACTCAGTGTGGTCACTGCTCTTCTTATTCTTATTGTGAATCACATTTTTTCTCTTCTAGTTCCCATTTGGCCGGCGCTTGCCTTGTGATATCTACTGGCACGGAGTTTCATTTCACGACAATGACATATTCTCTGGTCAAGTGAACAAGTTTCCAGGTATTTGCTGTTATTGTTGACATTTAAAAATGTTTCTAGGGGCAAATCTCAGGTACACTTTTCTACAAAAACATAACAGTTATTTTTGAGATCAAACTTGGGGACTCTTAATTGGGAATTGCTGTGTTCACTAGCCATTAAGGATTTAAGGATTGGAGACAGACTTTTAAAGGTTCAAAGGCAGGCTTTCTTGGTCTAATTCCACTGGTGGAAGAACATGGTTTCCACTTTTTGGGCTATACATATAATGTGGGGTTCTAATGAGAGGAATATATTCTGAAAATGAAAAAATAATAGAACATTTCACTCTTGCAGGAAACAAAAGTACCACAATTCTAGGCATATGTCATTGAAATGGGGTATCAGCTTCCCTTTTCTTTAAGTATTATATTTGGAGGTATCATTTTTAAAACCAAATATACAGTCTCCATACTAAGTACTACAGGCTGCAGACAGCCTCTGCCTTTTGCCTAATGACATTATCTCAGCAAGACTTATCCTACAAGGAGAAATCTTAGTGCTAGAAAAGCGTCATAGCCAGCACTAAGATATCCTCCCTCACTCCACTACCAACCTCCCAATACAACTTTTTTGTTTTGCATTTTAATCTCTACCACTTTTTTGAGATGGAGTCTCGCTCTATCGCCTAGGCTGGAGAGCGGCGGCATGATCTTGGCTCACTGCAACCTCTGCCTCCCAGGTTCAAGCAATTCTCCTGCCTCAGCCTCCTGAGTAGCTGGGATTATAGGCCTGCACTACCACACCCGGCTAATTTTGTATTTTTAGTAGAGACAGGGTTTTCTATGTCATGTTGGCCAGGCTGGTCTCAAACTCCTGACCTCAAGTGATCCACCTGCCTCAGCCTCCCAAAGTGCTGGGATTACAAGCGTGAGCCACTCTACCGGGTCCCTTCATTATTTTTGATGGCTGAATGAAGAGGATATTTAAGATGGTAGGACAGCTTAGGGAGAAGGAGCACTGGATTAAGCTGGATATGATGCAGTCAAAGGGCCTTCCACTTATTTTTTAAAATGTTAATATATTCCACAGACTATATTATAATGTCATAATAAATAATTTCTAAAAAGAACATCATGAATCCCATGTCTCATTTAACAAAATAGCGATGTGAATATTTCTATATTTCCTCCCAAACCTGAAGCATGTTTACTCATCCTTTTTGCATGGTTGCAGTCCTAGTGTAGTAGCCTAAATATAAGGTATTTTCTCTTAGTATTTTATCAATTTTACCTATTTTAAAGGGAGAATTAGTTTACTCTTTCCTTGATGTTCTATCCCACGTCTTTAAGAAAACACATTGCAGAAAACACAATAGCTGTACATTATACACTGGGTGGTAGTTATGCCACATCCACTAGGGATTTTTACCTAAGCATACAGTCTTACAAGTTCACTATCACAGACCACACTTGACTCAGATTCACTTAGAAGGATACAGGGCAGGAAACACAGCTTGCTGGCCAGTCAGTGTCAAGCATTTCTCTTCAGTGGACTGCTTGCAGGAGTTCCAGGAACTAGTCTCTGGCTCCTCAAGTGAAAGCTCAGGTGCAAAAGGACTAGATCCACATTGGCGGATATGAGTCTTTCTTGGCTTAGATGCCCCACAGGAGCCAGTATCTCTTAGAACTGCACCATAATATGGCTTCTAAGGTCCCAGCAAGGGTCATATTAAGTTATAAGAATCATCGCACTCAGAAAAGCTTGGAGCTATGGCTTTCTACTAGATATTTATGCAATTTACCAGATCAGAGATCATCTTAACCATATGCTTTGTGCCTAGTAATTCAGCTAACATTCTGCCTTCATTATTTTCTAGGGGAACCAAGATAGAAAGTTAACCCAAGGTCAAATTTATCCTTAGAGAAGGAGAAAGGGTTTTGTTACAGAACAAGAATGATTGTTGCAGCCAGAATTCTTGCCCAACAGTTTAATGGGATAGCTATTCTTTTTTGCGCCTTGCTGCTCAGAAAAGGATGCTTTGTGATGCCACTTAAAGGACTTATTAGGATGTTGGAGGAATACAGTTTGGAAGAGAAAACGCTTTAAATGAGGACAGAGTTCCTAAGACATGAATCATCAAATGAGGCTTCATTTACATTTTCCCCATTTTCTCATGCCTCACCTAGTGGCTGAGAGTAGGAAAGAAGTAGCTATAGATCTACATTCGGAATGCAAATTGGAAATATAGAATGAAGTACCCCCCAAGGATTAGTTTCATTAAAGGTGCTAGAATGATATTCATTCCAAAGAAGCAAGTTTGCCCCATCCCGTATTCCACATGTCAGTGATTGGAACATAGACTTTTCCACTTTACTAACAGAAATTAATTAGTTCTAATGACAAAGCAGGCTCTTGAACCTCTAGGCAGAGGAACAGTGCTGCCATACCCTCTGCCCTGTGAAAGGTAGTAATCCTCAGCAGAGGGGTGATTCCAGAACAGTCTGTCCTCTGATACCAGTTTGTGTCCAAGCTTATCTTCTGTCTCTCATATATCCCATAACTCTAAAATGCACTTTCTATGCATTGTATATTACTTAGGGTAAGTTCTAGTGGATATCCCAGGCAAGTATAAACATTGTATGTGCTGGGTCAACTGAGAATGGATATATACACATGGAAGTGATTAATTTTCTTTGTGTCAGCACATTAGATTTTAGTCACTTTTCTATGGGTAATTTCCTGGTTCAAAATACATTATTATATTTTGGCTGATGAATTAAGACTTTCTATGAAAATAATCTGATTTAGAAACGTCTAAAGAAAGTAGATTATTAGATATGTCTACTTTCTTTAGACATATCTAAATCAGACATGTCAGATTAGACATATCAGATTTAGCTCTAAGAAAGTCCAAAACTGTCCATTCTCAGCTTCTGAGCAGGTCTTTTGCTGAGTTTCAGGGTCTGAGATGTATGGCATCACATGGAAGGTGGTACCTGAGAGCCCACCTGAGAAGGGGGCTTTCTGCTGGAGAGGGAGGGAGCTTCAGTGAGGAACATGTGGGGACAGCCATCTATCAAGCATTGGTTTGGGCTCTGGAGCTACAAAGACACAGAGAAAGGCATGTAAAGAGAGAAGAAAAATGCACCCTAAGGGCTATGCTGGAGGAAGCTGGAATGCTGTGGAGGTCTGGAGCAAGAGCAGGCAACCTAACCCAGATTTGCCCACGGAGCAGCAGGGTGAGAGATCCTGGAGAAGAGGGCTGGCGTGGAAACTGAGCCTCCAGGATGGATGGGCCCGATCCCCATGCCAAACAAGGGAGCAGAGTTGGTGCAAAGACAGAATGCCTTGAGCATATTGTTCATTCAGCAAAGGGCAAGTGGCTCACCATGGATAGAGGGCATCAGGTGAGCGGGGTAGGGGAGGGGTGATGAGCAGGAATCCAAGTATAGCATTGTTAGAGCCTGAAACTTATGGGGAGCCACTGAGGAATTTTTAAGCCAGACAGTGACACGGGTCAGCTTGCATGTTAGCAAGATCAGCCAGAAGACACATTAGAAATGGGTGAGACGGCTGAGAGAAGAAACAGAGATGTGGCTAAGAGTCTGCTACAACATCCACCTGAGAGATGAATGAATCAGTGGCAATGGGAATAGAATAGGATGGATCTAAAAGTATTTATTTGTTGTTTGGTGGTTCTGATGTGTTTTTGCCAAGAGTTATTGTTATAAATAATATTTTGATTGAATAGTGCTCCAAGTATAGCTCAGTTTTGATTTGTTTTGTTTTATGTTAACTGGGTTAAGTAGGGCTGCATGGGCAGACCTGAGATTGAACTGTTATGCTCTCAGTTAACTTGAATGTGATGAGACCCACCAGGCCTTGAGACTCCAGTGTAGCAGACGGAAGCACCAGGCCTGCCTCAGAAGGAGGGGCAGGAGGTAAGCCGTTGGTGTCAGAAGTTCCCACCTGAATTAGGAAGTTTTCCCAATTGATAGGGGAACTGCCCTCATAGGGACATCTAGGGAGAGACCTTATTGAGAAACCTAGGTGGACAGTCAACCTCAAAAGGAGCTGTTAGGTAGCAGGACCCCAGACACTGGGCTAAAGTCACTGACAGGAGGAATCCAGCCCTTGCGGAGTGGGCTTGAGGGGAACAGAGGAGAGGCTAGAGAGAGGAGGGGCATTGGAGACAGCAAAGAAAAGGCCTCAACTCTGTGCATTGCTAAGGCAGCCGCTCAGGCTCCAGGAGCAAAAGATAAGGTCACCAACATTTGGAGACAAGCAATAGAGCACCGGAAAAATGGGTAAAATTCTTCTTATTAGATCAGACTTTTAGCAGAAGGGAGCTGGGGGTTAGATCTAGAGCTTCTATCTCAGATCAGAATTGGTCCTAGAGCCCAGGGAGGGGACACAAGTGACAAGGGGTCAGGTGCTGCAACTGCTTAGGGAAACGGGACAGGGCCTGGAGCCAGTAGGGCCTGAAGTCAGCAGAGCTGGCCATGACTTCCCTTCTCACAGATTTTCTCTGGGAACATGTGTCCTGGATCAGCTAAAAACCATGGTGTGCTTGTCAGGGTCATAATGAGAGAAGATGCCACTCCCACACCTGTCTCTGAGCCACCTCCAGAGGTGGAGATGCCAGCAGCTTCCATGTGGGTTCTAGTGAGGGGCCAGAAACTGCCTGGTGGCACTGGATGGTAGCACAGCTTAGATATGGAGGAGCAAAGGTTTGGTGCTAAGTGGAATGAGAGAGGTCTACACCAGTGCCTTCTGGAGACAGGCATTCAGGCAGGGTCTGAGTGAGCTGCCTCCGGCCTGCAGGCAGGAAGTGCCTGGCTTCCAGGGGTGCTTCTTAAGTTGGCCATTTTCAGTAGAAAACTGCCTGGAGACACAAAGGTAAACTTGGAAACACCTATTAGCTGGTGTGGGGCCTGATGATGCACATTACAGAAGGAGCCATTGCTGATATTAAATGAATATTGACTGAATTTGCTGGACATAGCTTTTCACAAAAACTTTTCTGGAGCACCCAGACTGCCCTCATGTACTCACAGCCCTCTGGGTTATGTGAGCCCTTCTGACCTGCTGAGGGATTTTGGAAAGAGAACCTTCCCCCAGCACAACGACTTTAAAGTGCAGAAAATACCACAACAGTATTTGGTCAGGAGGCATCCTCTACGTGGAGTAAGGTGCTGTATTACAGTTAGTTATGAAGGCTTTCACTTCAATACGGTAACTAAAATGTTAGTCAACCTCAAGCAAAAGGATTCCAAAAAAGTTGAAGTTTTGCTTTGTTTACTTTGTGGTCAGCTGTTGTGTTTATAATGCAATGATTCTAATTTTGTGGGGGAATAAAAGGAAATAGCTGTGATTTTCCAGACTCCCTTCTTGGGAAGCTCAGAACAGTGTCCTCAGTGAGTTTTCTTGACTATTGAACAGTTCATGTTAGAGAACAGTTTATTAGTGCTTTTTAAGCTCCTTTATTTCTTACTTAATCCTTCCCTATATCCTTCTAAACAACAACTAAGACGTGGACACTGACATCTTGAAGCTGGGATCTTTAGATTTATTGCACTTTTTAATATGCTGACGGAAGCAAGAAGGTGGTTCTTAAAAGTTTCCTTCCCAGATGTTTACCCTTTACTTTCTGAACATGGGAATTTAGAGGAACCTTATTCATTCTGACTGCCCATTTGGAATGTGTGATAATTTGGGCATGCCAAGCTGACATGGAACTTTGTATTTTCTATTAAAAATAATTTTGCTAAGCACATTTCTAGTGTCAGTAATGGAACTGTTTGGTCTCTTTCAGGGTAAAGGACATTTTTAGCCTCCATTTTTGGCAGTGATACTTGTCTTAAGAAATAAACATGATAGCCGGGTGTGGTGGGCACGTGTGTAATCCCAGCACTTTGGGAGACTGAGGCAGGTGGATCACCTGAGGTCAGGAGTTTGAGACCAACCTGGCCAACATGGTGAAACCCCTTCTCTACTAAAAATACAAAAATTTGCTGGGCGTGGTGGCATGCACCTGTAATCCCAGCTACTCAGGAGGCTGAGGCAGGAGAATTGCTTGAACAACCCAGGAGGCAGAGGTTGCAGTGAGCTGAGATCGTGCCATTGCACTCCAGCCTAGGCAACAAGAGCGAAACTCTGCCTAAAAAGAAAAAGAAAAAGAAATAAGGATGATGCTGGGCATAGTGGCTTACGCCTGTAATTCCAGGGCTTTGGGAGGCCAAGGCGTGTGGATGGCTTGAGCCTAGAAGTTCGAGACTAGACTGGGCAATAGTGAGACCCTGTCTCTACAAAAACAAAAGCAATACAAAAATTAGCCAGGCCTGGTGGCACACACCTGTAGTCCCAGCTACCTGGGAGGCTGAAGTGGGAGGATCACTTGAGCCTGGGAGGCAGAGGTTGCAATGAGCTGAGATATGCCACTGCACTTCAGCCTGGGCATTAGAGCAAGACTGTGTTTCCAAAAAAAAAAAAAAAGAAAAGAAAAAAAAGAAAAGAAAAAAGAACGAAACATGCTAAAATTGATAATAATTTTTACCTATTTGCTTAAAATTTGCTATAATATATAGTACTCAGTTTCTTCTCTTGTCAGAGTTACTAGTGATGTTACACGAAAAAAAAATCCACCATTCTTTTCATGTTTTATAACAGACATTTTAATTCCCTCTGGGCAAATTAATGAGATAGGATCAATGTCAGTGTTAGTCCTTATAACTGAGGAACTCCTACAGATTGCATTTTTTCCCTTAAAGTATAAATCATGGTATTCTTTTTATTTCCTGTCCTTCATTCAAGGAGACAGATTTTATGCTGAAAGATGTGTGTTTTCCTATTTCATGCCTTTAATACTCATGAAACAGTAAAAGAAAGAAACTTAATTAAGCCTCTCATAATGTAACCAGAGTCCACTAGATAATATTCTCTAGGGTGCAAGATGGAAGGAATCCCAGAAGCATGTAAGGTGGCCCCGGAATATAGAAGGTATTAAATTTTAAGTGCAAGATATAAATGGTTCCCTGTTCATTACCTAAGGGGATGACAAAGAATAAACTAGGTGAAAACTCATTCCTTCAAACTGATGCTTCATTTTTATAAAGAGAAAAGAACACCTATCCATTACCTCAGGTTTTTCATTAACTCAGTAGTTCTTTCCAAACCATGAGTCACCGCTGTGGGGAACAACTCAGACCTTTTCTAAAAATCCTGCCTGAAAAAGAGAATATGTCGGGTGGGTGGTTTTAAAAGTCCCAAATAATGGCTGTTTTATAGCTAGTAGCCCACTGTTGTTAAAACCTCACAGCGTCTCTTCTCCCCAGGCATGACGGAGATGGTGCGTAAAATTACTCTGAGCAGAGCAGTGAGAACCATGCAGAATCTCTTTCCTGAGGAGTACAACTTCTACCCTCGCTCATGGATTCTGCCTGACGAGTTCCAGCTCTTTGTTGCTCAGGTAGATGGCACTCCGTCCCCATGACTCCTGAATTATATTATGGTTGCAACTGTGTCCTGGGTCCTATGTGCTGGGAGCTGGGGCAGGGGGTCCCAGGAAGCTGAGACTAAGGGAGCATCTTAACAGTACATAGTAGGTGTTGGCAGCTATTAAAACAGCTAGGTAAATTGAAGAAACTGGTCTTGACACAAGGAGACAGATATCAGAGCTGGATCATGGAGTCAGGATGCTGGAGAGCCAGGGAGCTGGAGCCAGAGCAGGCGGTTGGGCCCCCAAGTAGAATGGGGCCACTGGGGGAATCCTAGAGCCGTGGCTTCCCCAGCTTCCTGTGGCCTGAGATGTGGGAGGTCAGGCTCTGTTTAAAGGCCAGGGAGCAGGTCTGACAAACTCATGGGGAACCTTTTAAGTGTTTTGCTTTAAACTTGTTCCAGAATCAATTGTCAAGTGACCCATTCCATCTCGAAGCACTACGTTTGAGCATGTAATACCCTGGAGCCCTCACCAGTGATTGTGAAGTGGAATCAGTAGGGAAGTGGAACTCAGAACTGCCATTTTTGTTAGCCTTTTGACAGTTTCATTTAGGATCCTTTGAAAGCCTTTGTGTGCAAGTTTCACAGTCTGGTCCATAACTCTGGGGTAACTATACAACCAATGCCTGTCTGATTGTGATAAGGCTAACACCATTTACAGGTCCTGCTGTGTTCCAGGCTTTGTGCTAGAAGTTTAACATATTTTACTTATTTTTATTTTTATTTTTGTGTTTTTGAGATGGAGTGTTGCTGTGTTGCCAGAGTGCAGTGGTGCGATCTTGGCTTACTGTAGCCTCTGCCTCCTGGTTCAAGCCATTCTCCTGCCTCAGCCTTCTGAGTAGCTGGGACTACAGGCGTGTGCCACCACACCGGCTACTTTTTTTTTTTTTTTGTATTTTTAGTAGAGATGGTGTTTCACCACATTGGCCAGGCTGGTCTCGAACTCCTGACCTCAAGTGATCCACCCGCCTTGGCCTCCCAAAGTGTTGGGATTACAGGCATGAGCCACCACGCCCAGCCCACATTATTTCTTTTAATCTTCACAGCAGTCTTGTGAGGCTGGTTTTATTATTATCCCTATTTTATGGATGAGGAAACTGAGGCTTTGAAAAATTTAGCAACTTGCTTGAGAAGTAGGATTTAAAACCTAGAGCTATTTCCAAGGCATATGCTTTCAAATATAGTCTATTTTATTGCCTCTGTATTGTTTTGGTTTTAATATTGAATTATAAAACTTGTAATAAAATTATACTTTACTAAACACAAAAACAGCTCAAAGTGATAATTTTTAAAGGACGTTTTCTGTGAGATGGTGATCACGTGGGTTTTTATACATTGCTTAAAATTCATGGAACTATTAACGTAAAATGGGTGCATTTTATTATATGCAAACTATGCTTCAATAAAGTTAATTTTAAAAGATAACTCTCAGCTGTTCCTCATAATTACCCCCCAATGTCTCTCTTCTGTGGCTCTGCTCATGCTGTTGTTGCTATGTGGAATACCTTTCCTTCCCATCTTTACAGCTCTGCATCCAACTACAGTCATGAGTCACTTGACGGGCACACATTGTGAGAAAAGTGTCATTGGGTGATTTCATCATTGTGCCAACACCATAGAGTGCACTTACACAAACCTAGATGGTGTAGGCTCTTACACATCCAGGCTATCCAGTATAGCCTATTGCTCCTAGGATACACCTGTATAGCATGGTACCGTACTTAATACTGGTAAGTCTTTTTTGTATCTAAACATAGAAAGGGGAAAATACTGTATAAAAGTTAAAAAATGGTACACCTATGTAGTACACTTCCCATGAATGGAGCTTACAGGACTAGAAGTTTCTCTGGGTGAGTCTGTGAGGGGATGGTAAGGGAATGTGAAGGCCTAGGACATTATACTACTGTAGACTTCAGAAACACTGTACACTTAACCTACACTAGATCTATTTTTAAAAAATTTTCTTCGATAAGAAATTAGCCTTAGCTTACTGTAACTTTCTACTTTCTAAGCTTTTAATTTTTAAAAACCTTTTAGACTCTTTTGTAATAACACTTAGCTTAAAACACAAACATACTGTACAGTTATACAAAAAAATTTTTCTTTTTATTCTTATTCCATAAGCATTTTTCTATGTTTAACTTTTAAAATTATTTTTACTTTTAAAATTTTTTGTTACAAAACCAAGACACAAACATTTGCCTAGGCCTACACAGCGTCAGGATCATCAATATCACTGTTTTCCACCTCCACATCTTATCCCACTGGAAGGTCTTCAAGGGTCAGTAACATGCATGGGGCTGTCATCTCCTATGATAACAGTGCTTTCTTCTGGAATACCTCCTGAAGAACCTGCCTGAGGCTATCCTACAGCCAACTTTTTTTTTTTTTTAGAAGTAGAAGGAGTACACTCTAAAATAACAATAAAAAGTCTACTATAGTAAAAACAGAAGCCAGTAACATTGTAATTTATTATCAAGTATTATGTACTGTGTATAATTGTATTATACTGCACTTTTATACAACTGGCAGCGCAGTAGGTTTGTTGACACCTGCAGCACCACAAACGTGAGTAATGTGCTGTGCTACAAATCTAAGATCACTGATTTTTAAATCTTAAAGCAAATTTCCTTCTAGGCACTGCTATGGATATATCTCAGGAATTTTTGTGTATTACATTTTCATTATAATTCAGTTGAAAATATTCTCTAATTTCTCTTGGGATTTCTCCTCTGCCCATGGGTTATATAGAAATGTGTTGTTTACTTTTTAAGTCATTTGGGGACTTTCCAAGTATTTTTTGTATTGATTTCTAATTTAATTTTGTTGACAGCAGAGAGTATATTCTGTATTATCTCAGTCTCTTTAAATTTATTGAGAGTTTTCTTATGGCTTATATATTGTCCATCTTGATGAGTGTTTCATGGCACTTGGAAATAATATGTATTCTGGGGTTGTTGATGTAGCATCTTGTAAGTGTCAATTAGGTCAAGTTGCTATTGGTGGTATTCACATCTTTTTTACTGCTTTACTACTTACTTGTTCTATCAGTTACTAAGTTAGTGTTGAAATTTCCAGCTTTAATTTTGGATTGTCTACTTTTCCTTTTAGTTCTGTCAGTGTTTTCTTCATGCATTTTGAAGCTCCGTTATTAGCTTGATGATTTGACTCCTTTATCAGTAACTTGTCCTGAAGTCTATTTTGTTTGATATTAATTTAACAGCTCTAGTTTTCTTTGGCTTAGTATTTGCATGGTATATCTTTTACCATTATTTTATTTTTAACCTATCTGCATTTTTAAAGAGTGCTTCTTGTTGACAGCATGAAATTGGCGTGGTCTTTTGTTCAGTTTGACAGTCTCTGCCTTTTGATTTGTGTGTTTAGTCCAGTTAATCTTAATATGTAATGCTAACTGTTGGATTCAAGTCTGTCGTCTTACTATTTCTTTTCTATTTATTCTGTTGGATTAATTGAATATTTTTGGTATTTTATTTTATCTCTTTTTTAGGCTTCTTAGCTATACATCTTTTCAAAATCTTTTTGGTTTTCATCCTAGCCCTGGTATCTAGGGTTTACAATGTATCTCTAACTTACCACATTAGCCTTTGAGTATTACATACTTCAAGTAAAATATTAGCACCTTACAGCAGTATAGTTCCATTCCCACCCTCATCCTTTGTGCTATCGTCATCTGTTTTACTTCTAACAGTGTTATAAACCACACAATACATTGTTATTATTTTTGCTCTGAAAAGTCAATTATCCTATAAGGAAACTAAAAAATGGGTACATTTGTCTTTTATACTCAGTCATGTATTTACTATTTCCCGCATTCTTCATTCCTTTGAATGGGTCTGGGATTCCATTAGGTATTATTTTCCTTTGGCCTCAATAATTTGCTTCAACACATTTCTTGCAGTGCAGGTCTGCTGGTGACAAATTCCCTCAGCTTTCATTTATCTGAAAATGTCTTTATTTTGCCTTCAGTTTTTAAACTGCTTTGAAATAATTTAAAACTTAACAAAAAAGTTGCAAAAATAGGACAGAGAGAGACCCCAAATTCTTCATCTAACTTCCTTTAATGTTAACATCTTACACAGTGACTGAAACTGGAAAATTAACATTGATATAGTATGAAATAACCTACACTCTTAATTTGCATTTTGCCTGATGTCCTGCTAATGTCCTTTTTCTGGTATAGGATTCACTCCATGATCCCTCATTGTATTTAGTTGTCATTTCTCCCCAGTCTTCTCTAGGTTGTAACAGTTCCCTGGTCTTTGTCTTTTGTGACCTTGACTCTTTTGAAGAATACTGTTGATATAGTTTGGATCTATGTCCCCACCCAAATCTCATGTTGAATTGTAATTCCCCAGTGTTGGAGGTGGGGTCTGGTAGGAGGTGATTGGATCACGGGGACAGATTTCCCCCCTTGGTGTTGCATAGTGATAGAGTTCTCATGACATCTGGTTCTTTAAAAGTGTGTAGCACCTCCCTTCTCTCTCTCTTGCTCCTGCTCCAGCCACCTAAGACTTGCCTGCTTTCCCTTTGCCTTCTGCCACGATTGAGAGTTTCCTGAGGCCTCCCCAGAAGCCAAGCAGGTGCCAGCATCATGCTTCCTGTACAGCCTGTGGAACTGTGAGCCAATTAAACCTCTTTTCTTTATAAATTACCCAGTCTTAGGTATTTCTTTATAGCAGTGTGAGAACAGTCTAATACAACTGGCTAGTTGTCTGTTTTTTGTTTGTTTGTTTGTTTGTTTGTTTTTAGAATGAACTTACATTTGGATTTGTCTGGTTTTTCTCATATTAAATTGAGTTTAGACATTTTTGGCAAGAACACCATGAAAGTGATGTTGTTAGGTACATGATGTCAAGATGTCTTATCCCTGGTGATGTTAACTTTGATCACTTAAAGTACTGTCTGCTAGATTTCTCCACTATAAAGTTACTATTTTTCCCTTTTTAATTAGTGTCTAGTAAGGAGATATTTTGAGACTCTGCAGAGAGCCTAGTTGTCTAGTAAGAAGATATTTTGAGACTCTGCAGAGAGCCTAGTTGTCTTATACTTTTTAACAGACAGCTTTGTTGAGATATAATTGACATAGAATAAATTACAGATATTTAGAATGTGCAGTTTTATACATTTTGTATTTGTAAAAAGCCATGAAATCATCGCCACAATCAAGATAATGAACATATGCATCACGCTGAAATGTTTCCTTGTGTCCCTTGGTAATCCTTCCATCCTTCCCTTCTTTTATTTATTTATTTATTTTTTTTGAGACGGAGTCTTGCTCTGTCGCCCAGGCTGGAGTGCGGTGGCATGATCTTGGCTCACTACAACCTCCACCTCCCAGGTTCAAGCGATTCTCCTGCCTCAGCTTCCTGAGTAGCTGAGATTACAGGTATGTGCCACCATGCCCAGCTAATTTTTGTATTTTTATTAGAGACGGGGTTTCACCATGTTGGCCAGGCTGTTCTCGAACTCTTGACCTCAAGTGATCCACCTGCCTCGGGCTCCCAAATTGTTGGGATTATAGACGTGAGTCACGGTGCCCAGCCCCTCCTTCCCTTCTTCCCTCTTTTCCTCTTCTCCTATCATCAGGCAACAGTGGATCCACTTTCTGTCAAGATAACTTTGCACTTTGTAGAATTTTATGTAAATGGAATTATATAACAGGCACTCCTTTTTGGGGAGAGGTCTGGCTTCTTTTAGTTATTTTGAGATTCATCCATATTTGTAGTATGTATCAATACTTCATTGCCGAGGAGTATTTTATTGAATGTTTATACCACAGTTTGCTTAGACCTTCACCTGCTGCTGGACATTTGGGTTGATTCTAGTTTTCTGGCTGTGATAAATACACTATGCACACCTGTGTGTCCATGCATGGACATGTTTTCATTCCTCTTGGGTGAATGCTTAAAAATGGAATTGCTGGATCATACAGTAGCTGTACATTTAATTTTAAAGAAAGTATTTATTGTCTTCAAAAGTAGTTGTGTCATTTTATAGTCCCATCCACAATGTATGAACATTCCAGTTCCTCCATATCTTTGCCAGAATTTGGTAATGGTCAGTCTATTTATTTATTTACTTAAGACAGGGTCTCGCTCTGTCGCCCAGGATGGAGTGCAGTGACCTGATTACAGCTCACTGCAACCTCCATCTCCCAGGCTCAAGCGATCTTCCCAAGTAGTTGGAACTACAGGCACAGGCCACCACATCTGGCTAATTTTTGTATGTTTTTTAAAGACAGGATTTCACCATGTTGCCCAGGCTGGTCTTGAACTCCTGAGCTCAAGTGATCTGCCTGCCTTGGCCTGCAAAAGTGCTGGGATTACAGGCATGAGCCGTTGCTCCTGGCTGTCACCATGTGGGGCCAGTGGTCAGTCTTTTTAATTTTAGCCATTCTAATAGGTATGTAGTGGCCTGTCATCAGTTGTATTTTGTACTTCCTAAAGACTAATGATGTGGAGCTTTCTTTTCATGTGCTTGTTTGCCATCCAGATATATTTTTTGATGAAATGTCTGTACACATTTTGCCTATTTTTTTAAATTGGATTGTTTATTTTTATTATTGAGCTTTGAGAGTTTTTATATATTTTGAATACAGGTGTTTATGAGATATACCAACTGTAAATATTTTCTTCCAGTCTGTGCCTTGTCTTTTTTATTTTTTAATTTTTAATATTTGTGTTTACATAGTAGGTACATATACTTATGGGGTATGTGAGATGTCTTCTCATTCCCTTCTTATCTTTTGAAGAGCAAGTTTTCAATTTCGACAAAGTCCAATTTATCAGTTTTTTCTTTTATAGATCATGCTTTTTGTGTCATATATAGGAATTTGTATCTAATCCAAGCTCAAAAGATGTTCTCCTATGTTTTTGTCTAAAAGTTCTACAGTTTTAGCTTTCAAATTTAGTCTGTGATTCATTTTGAGTTAATTTTTGTCTGTGGTGTAAGGTATGGACTGAAGTTCACTTTTTTGCTTATGAATATCCAGTTGTTCCAGAAACATTTGATCAAAACACTAATCTTTCTCTTCCAAATTGCATTTTCACCAGTGTCAAAAACAGTTATCCAAATATGTTTAGGTATATTTCTGAATACTCTATTCTATGTCATTGATCTATTTGTCTCTCTTTCTGCCAAAACCTCACTGTTTTGATATAGCTTTATAATAAGCCTTGAAATCAGGTAATGTAAGCTCTCCAACTTTGTTCATCTTTTTCAAAGTTGTTTTGGCTATTGTAGTCCTTTGATCAGCCATATGAAATATAGAATCAGCTTGTCATTGTCTATAAAAAAGCCCACTGGGATTTTGAATGGAATTGTGTTGAATCTATATATCACTTTGAGTAGAATCAGCATCTTAACAGTGAGTCTTCTGACCCAACGACATAGTGTATCTTTCCTTTTTTTTTTTTTTTTTTTAGACGGAGTCTCACTGTCTCCCAGGCTATAGTGCAGTGGCGCAATCTTGGCTCACTGCCACCTCCACCTCCCAGGTTCCAGCGATTCTCCCGCCTCAGCCTCTGGAGTAGCTGGGACTACAGGCGCCCGCCACCACGCCCGGCTAATTTTTTGTATTTTTAGTAGAGATGAGGTTTCACCGTGTTGGTCAGGATGGTCTCGATCTCCTGACCTCATGATCCGCCCGCCTCAGCCTCCCAAAGTGCTGGGATTACAGGCATGAGCCACCATGTCCGACCTCTACTTAACTTTTTGAACATATGGAATACATTATTGTTACTCTCTTAATGTCACTGTCTCCTAATTCTAACTCTGTCCATTCTGAGTTGGTTTTGATTTTTCTCTTCATTGTGGCCCATATCACGATGTTTTTTTCATGTCTGGTAGTTTTTCACTGGGTAACAGATATAGTGAATCTTACCTTATTTGGATGTTGGATATTTCCGTATTCCTGCACATATTCTTGAACTTTGTTGTAGGATCCAGTTAAGTTACTTGGAAATAGATTTCAGGTCTATTTCAAGATTTTCAAGATTTGTTAGGCAGGACTGGAGTGGTACTCAGTCTAAGGCTTACTATTCCTCACTACTCAAGCAAGAATCTTATGTGTGCTCTACCCAGTGCTCCATGAATCATGATGTTTTCTAGTCTGCCTGGTGAGAAAGACACTACTCCTGGCTCTGTGTGGACACCAGGCACTGCTACCTCTGCTTTTTTGGGGGTGTTTTTCAGGTAGTTTGGCCTTGGATAGTTTCCTCACCTGCATGCTGATCTGTACCCAGCAAAACATTTAAGGGAGACACTCCAGAGTTCTCTGTACAAAAGTGTCCTTCCCAATACTCTGTCCTGAGAACTCTGGCTATCTCAGTCTTCCCTGACTCACAGTTCCATTTTCTCAACTCAGGGCGTCCACTGGGCTTCACCAAGGTCCTACTGCCCCCACACTCTACACTGCAGCCTGGAATCTTTCTTAAGATAGTAATCTGGGGCAATCCTAGGGTTCACATCATTCAATTCCTGTGTCTCAGGAATCACTGTCCTTTATTGCCTCATATCCAGGTCTTCAAAACTGTTGTTTAACATATTTTGTCTACTTTTTGGTTGCTTGAGTGATGTGGGGCAAGAGTCAATCAAGTTTCTGTTATTACAGTTTGGCTGAAAGTGGAAGTTCTCTAAAAGAATGAATACATAACAATAACAATAGCAACATTTGCTGAGTGTTTTTATCTAGATTACTGTTTTGGGAAGTTTGGGCTGCTATAATGGAATATCATACACTGGGTGACTTAAAAAACAAACATTTCTTTCTCACAGTTTCAGAGGCTGGAAATCCAAGATCAGCATACCAGCATGGTTGGGTTCTGGTGAGGGCCCTTTTCCTGGTTTATAGCTTGTCACCTTCTCATTGTATGCCTGCCTGGTAGAGAGAAAGAGGACTAGTTGCCTTCCTCCTCTTATAAGGAGACTAGTCCCATCGTGTGGGGTTCACCTCCATGCTCTAATGACCCTCCAAAGAGCCTATCACTTAAAACCATCCCCTGGGGGGTTAGGGTTTCAATATGTGAACTCAGAGGTGGGGAGGGAACACAAGCATATAGTCCATAACAATTACCTAATTTAAAATTCTTTAGCAACCCTCGCAGGATTCTTCTGTTATTCATAGGAGAGGAAACTGAGGTACAGAGTAGTTAAGTCATTTGGCCAGGGTAACACAGTTTGGAAGACTGGCTGCAGTGCCAATACTTTTCCCTTCTGTGTAATAATGTGGGAGGATATTTGAATAGATATGTGTATAAGGTATAGAAATGTTCCAGAGAAAAGGAGTAAAACTTTGCTGGTGATGGGGAGCAGGGATGGACAGGGCTGAGGGCAAATGGAATAGAGGCAGAGAGAAAGCTTCCTGGTAGAGGTGACACTGGACCTGATTTTGTGTAATGAGTTTAACTGGCAGACCAGCCACAGAAGAGCATTCTACCTAGAAACAATAGGTTGTGCAAAGGTGTGAAGTCATGAAATAGTATTGCATTTTGGAATGATGAGCAGTTTGGAGTCACTAAAGTTTAAGAGAAAAGGATTTAGGGCAGGCATGGTGGCTCACACCTTGTATTAGTTCATTTTCATGCTGCTGATAAAGACATACCTGGGACTGGGTAATTTATGAAGAAAAAGAGGTTTAATGGACTCACAGTTCCACATGGCTGGGGAGGCCTCACAATCATGGCAGAAGGCAAAAAGCACGTCTTATATAGTGACAGGCAAGAGAGAATATGAGAACCAAGTGAAAAGGGAAGCCCCTTATAAAACAGTCAGATCTTGTGAGACTTCTTCACTACCACGAGAACAGTATGGGAGAAACCGCCCCCATGATTCAATTATCTCCCACTGGGGCCCTCCCACAACACATGGGAATTATGGGAGCTATAATTCAAGATAAGATTTGGGAGGGGACACAGCCAAACCGTAATCATGCCTGTAATCCCAGCACTCTGGGAGGCTGAGGCGGGCAGATTGCTTGAGTCCAGGAGTTCGAGACCAGCCTGGGCAGCATGACGAAACCCTGTCTCTACTAAAAATATGAACGATTTACGGGTATGGTGGTGTGTGTCTGTAGTCCCACCTACTCGGGAGGCTGAGGTGGGAGAATCACCTGAGCCTGGGAGGTCGAGGCTACAGGGGCCAAGATTATGCCACTGCATTCTAGTCTGGGCAAACAGTGAGACCTTGTCTCAAAAAAATAATAAAAATAAATGAAAAAGATCTGGCCCTAGATGAGGTGTGAGAAGGACAGGGTGGATCACAGAGGGTCTTGAATGCCAGGGTAAAGCACTTATCAAGGGGAAACCATGCAGGGGTTTTAAGTGGAGAGGCAGGAGGTATATTATCAGGTTTTAGTATTAGAAAGGCGGTCTGTTGGAGAGGATAGCGTAGATTGGGAGGGAAGAGAAATGAGACCTGCTAGAAAGGCTGTTCTATTCATCTAGGCAGAAGAGATGCTTAAGGTTGTATGGAGACACTCAGGCAGGAATCTTAGGCAGAGAAGGATCAGAGGTAAGGAATATTTGGAAGTTGGCATCAATGGGATTTGTAGACTGATAGAACTGAGAGTGAGGAAGAAGGCAGACTTGGTGCTTTCAGGAGTCTGCTGAGTCACTAATTGCCGAGATGGGAAACCCAAGAGGAGGATGGGGTTAGTGGAGAAGAAGGAAAGTTAATTCCTTGGAGATGGCAAGTGTTTGTTGCTCAAGTATTGATGCCTGATTTTAGCTGTTCAGGGAGACTCTTTCCTCAGCAGTAAAACAGGGAGGCTGAGTTAGGTAACTGCTCTGGTCTTCCCGCTTTAGTGTTCTAAGCCCTGAAGTTTCAAAGCCCATTTGATTGATGCTGAAAGTCCTCAGGACTGGATAGTTCTCTAATATGAAGGAGGATTTCTTTGTCCACATAATGGAATCAATTTAAAAACTGCTGGTTTAGGGCCTAGTACATAGAATAAGACTCTAAAAACCCCACAGTAGTCGTTTGCTGGAGCTCCCTGACACCGTCATCTGTTCCTTACAGGATCTTGGTTCCCTCTCCTCGACTCAGTCCCATTTCTTCATCTCTTGAATGTGAAAGCGATTCTAGCCTTAGAACAAGTGAGCATCCAGTGAGTCTGTGATGATGAAATGCAATGAATACAGGGTCTCCTGCTTCTGAAGCAAAGCATCACATTTTATCACGTGATGATGAAATGCTTTATTAGCTGCAAACCTGATTTTTTAAGAATGTGGCAATTAGCCAGACATGGTGGCGGGCGCCTGTAGTCCCAGCTACTCGGGAGGCTGAGGCAGGAGAATGGCGTGAACCCGGGAGGCGGAGCTTGCAGTGAGCCGAGATTGCGC
>NW_012120821.1:9728277-9740051 GCF_000951035.1 Colobus angolensis palliatus
AAAAAGGATTTTTATTCTCCTTGTAAAAAAAAAAAATAAAAAAAAAAAATAAATAAATAAATAAATAAAAAATAAAAACATGGGATTATACTATCCATTCTTTTCTTTAGCCTTCATTTTCTCCCATTGAATGTGCACAGGACATCTTGCCATGCCAGCGCTGCATAGATGCATTATGACTTTAAAAGTCATCACCCTATTGGCTGGGCGCGGTGGCTCACACCTGTAATCCCAGCACTTTGGAAGGCCAAGACAGGCAGATCACGAGGTCAGGAGTTCGAGACCAGCCTAGCCAACATGGTGGAACCTCTTCTCTACTAAAAATACAAAAATTAGCCGGGGGTGGTGGCGGGCGTCCATAATCCCAGCTACCCGGGAGGCTGAGGCAGGAGAATCGCTTGAAACAGGAAGGCAGAGGTTGCAGTGAGCCGAGATCACACCTCTGAACTCCAGTCTGGGCAAACAAGAGCAAAACTCCACCTCAAAAAAAAAAAAAAAAAAGCCTCACCTGTTGTTGATGAACATTTAGATATTCTCATATTTTTAGTTCAACAAACGATGCTGAAGGGAATATCCTCACATAGGTATCTTTATACACCTGTGCCAGCATCTCCTTTGGATAGATATCTCAAAGTGGAATTGACATACTAAATAATATAATGCATTGACATTTTTGACAGGTGAAAGCCAAACAGAGGGTTTTATTAGAGGTAGTGCACTTAATCCTGAGGGTAAAACAATGTCCTGACAGTGCCTCGGAAGTGAGGTCTCAGAGGTGTGTGTGTGCAGGGGCTTTGCTTTGTGATTCCTGGCAACAACAGGAGGAAATGTGAGTTTCTGTAAAACAACTGAAAACCTGACACTTTGTAGGTTATTTCTTACATTAATTAGGATTAAGTTTATTTCATTAAAGAAAGAGGAAGACCCACATTACCCTGCTCTTCAATTGCAAAACTGGTACTCAAATGTGATCAGCAGGTGGCACCAGGCAGAAGCGAGTGGGATTCTCAGTGAAAATTTTTGTGAAGAGTCGACGCGGATGCAGGCTTTCTTTCCAATTTTAGCAGATGGCCAATAAAAAAATTCCTTAGAGTTTATTTTGCATATGGTCTTCCATCTGGGTATTTGAGAAAAGTACAGTTTTGTTATCAAAACAGTATTTATTATGGTGAAAGAGTTTGTATTTCTCAGAAGAATTTTTCACTGAATATAGCCAAAAACCTGTTCAATAATGTTTTGCAGTTTCTTGGAGGGAAGCAGCAAGCATGAGATTCTTCCATTTTCCTCTCCAGTTACCACCCCAAGTTAGCGTTTATTGATTCAACTCCTCAAGACTGAATGAAGTGCATTATTTGCAAAAACCCCCAGAGAACAATGTCCTCCACTGGGTTTAGGAACCAGGAAAATGTGGCATTATAAGTAGGTCAGAGTCAAGGCAGAAAGAAAACTTGCAGTGTGAAGTGTATATTCTTCGTCCTGATTCCACATGTATCGAATAACCTTCCGGTAAATCGATTACTCGCATCATTTTTCTTCCTGTAGACAATGTGCTGATTTGACTGACTTTGGGTAACCCAATGGCTTATCAAGAAGATGCAGTTTAAACTCCTGCACATGCCTTATACAGCCCTTGCCAACCTCGGCAGCTACACTTGTCCCCATTTCTGAACTCTTCCTCCTGGGTCCTTCCATAGTCAACCTTTTATTAGATATTCAATGGCATCAAGACCTCACTTACCTCTGACTGCCTTTCTTTTTGCCTGGAGCACCTGTCTTCTTTCTTTTCACCCCACTCCCACTTCCAGGCTGCTGCTTTTTACCTGACAATTTTGTTAACTTTTCAGATTCCTGCTTAGCTTTAACTTTCTCTATAAAGCCTGCTCTGCCCCCGACGTCTGGAGCAAGTTCTCAACAGCATCTTGTTGTTTTTCTTTTCATGGTACTTATGCTAGTTACACTGTCTAGTGACTACCTGTTTAATTACCTTTCCCTCCTACTGTAAGTTCCACAAGGGCAGTGACCAGATGGGTCTCATTCATCATTACCTCTCCAGCGCCTGTCACAGTGCCTGGCATACAGTAGGAACTCAAATATATTTGCCAAATTGAGTTGCAAATTAATATGCATATGCTGTGGTTTACTTTTTTTTTTTTTTTTTTTTGTCTCTTGTGAGTTTAGTCACCAAAGGTTAGCCTCTTTGAGGCCAGGGGTATCTGCAGGACCCAGCCTGTCACTTCACAATAGGGTGGGCCAGGCTTGGAGCATGAAAAACTTACCAAAGTGATGCCGTCCAGTGGGAACGCTGGGTGGTCACCAGCCAGCCTTTCTCTGGTGATGACCCAACCTTCAGCCACACACATTGCCGTCACACATCTGCAGCAAGCCTGGTGAGTGACATGGAGAATGCAGTGTCTCCTGCTTCTGAAGCACGGCATCCCTGGAGGCCGATGCAGTGGCCTTGGGTTCTGGTGTATAACTAGTAAAAGAGTAAAGACAGAAGTGAGGGGACTCCAGCTGTCAGAAGAAGGCAGGTGATTCAAAGTGGTTGGCAGGGACTCCGCAGGAGCCATGGTTTCACCTCCCCATCTGCTTCCAGTGTTGTTTCCTTTGTTGCCAAAAATAGAACTTCACCTCCCGCTTGGATGTATCATGCTGCTCTTGTGCCCCTTTTAACAGTTCAATGTGTTAACTGGGAAAACAATATCATCTGAAACTCAGGATGCTGCCCCTCTCTGGAAAGTATATTTTCCTTTCCGGAAAACATACTTAGATCCTATTCATCAGGAAGTCCTTTTAAACAGCCCAAGTGATGACTGGCATCTGTGTTGTGCTTGCAGTTTACAAAGTGATTTTTATATACATGACCTCTTTTATCTTCACTCCATTTGGGAAGGTATCATGATCTCCAACTTACAAATGAGGAAATAAAGGATCAGAATCACAGGTGCTTGCTCCCAGTTATACAACTGCTGATGTACTCAGATATTCTTACGTGGTTTAGTGCAATCATTTCCTGAGGCCTACAAAGTGCCAAGTGCTATGGATACAAAATAAGTTAGAAATCCCCTTGCCCTCAGGATTTCTGGTAGAGGAGGGTGGTCTTTCATTCATTCAGTTCATTTGGTGCCTGTGTTTATATGCATTTATAGGCTCTACATCCCATCATCTTTCCACTATATCATGTTCTTATTCAACATCTTATAGATGAGGAAGCTGAGATTCAGAGGGTTGAATAACTTGTCCACAGTCCCATGGACTATAGGTTCATGTAGCCGGGACTAAGACCCACATCTTCTGACTCTGTCACAATTTCCTTTACTATGAACAAATACTTACTAAGTGCCCTCTATATGTCCAGCGCTGGCAGACTGGGGAGACAGACAAAACATATAGTCTCAGCTTCCAATGAAGCATCCTGCTTAGCAGAGGAGACGGATGGTCCAAGCTGGGATGTAATTAAACACAGGCACTATGGAAACCAGCATAACATGGAGTGGGGAAGGTGAGAAGGTGGAGAAGTCAGGAAAAGTTCCTATGAAGTCATTTCAAGTGAAATGGAACACTGAACTGGAGTCAGGAGACCTAGGTTCAAGTATTTTTGTTTTATTTAATTTTTATTTTTTTGAGACAGTCTTGCTGTGTCTCCCAGGCTGGAGTGCAGTGGTGTGATCTTGGTGCACTGCAACCTCTGCCTTCCGGGTTCAAGCAATTCTTCTGCCTCAGCCTCCTGAGTAGCTGAGATTACAGGCCTGCGCCACCATGCCCAGCCGATTTTTGTATTTTTAGTAGAGACAGGGTTTTGCCATATTGGCCAGGCTGGTCTTGAACTCCTGGCCTTAAGTGATCTGCCTGCCTCTGCCTCCCAAAGTACTGGGATTACAGGCCTGAGCCACGTGCCTGGCCATAGGTTCAAGTCATGACTCCACCTCTTCACTGACTGTGAGACCCTGGCCAAGTCATCTAGCCTTCTCCCACCTGCCAAGGCTTCTTTAGTGCCTCTTCTGCAAAAGGAGGAGATTGTAGATTTTCACTAAGATCCCTTTCTTCTAATTGTTTGTGATTCTGTGGGTTTGGCTTTCCTGGACTTTCATAAAACTCTTCACTGGAGTTAAAATTCTGCACAAATTTCTGCTGCCAAGGTTTCAGTTGGAGCTCAAAGGGCTTTATGTAATCCATTACCTTCTTGCTAATGCTGGGGTCAGTGTAGTCTGGGGCTCAGCATCACAGCCAGTCATGAAGGCTGCAGTACAGCTGCCTCTGTGAGGCTGGCTGTGGCAACCCCCAGGCAATGGCAATTCCTTTACCTCTGCTCCACCCCCCAGGTGAGGAACTGAAGCTGTATCTGCACATTCCTTGCCCAGTATACCTGTGGTGTGATTGACTGAGACTAGCAGATATTGGCTAAGCCAAGGCATCCTTCCTGTTGGCTCCTTCTGAAGGCCATTCAGAAAGATTCATATCTATCAAGGTTCTCACACTTCTTGACTGTTGCCCTTGCCCCCATTTCTTCTGCTGGGAGACCCTTCTTGCTCTTCTCCACTGCACAAACCTTTGCTACGTATCCTTGTTCAGAGCTGATGTCTCCAAATCTGTGAAGGCCCTTTCTGATACTTCCTCCCCTACTCCACCTCTATACCCCTGCTGCCTTGACTGGGACAGTTGACCACTCTGTCCTCTGATCCCAATCCTGTACTCTCTCAATTATAGGACCCTAAAATACGCTATTTGCAGTGTTCCAGGCTGAGAGACAGTGAGGCAAGGGTTTGGGGTCAGAAATCCTTTCAATCCCAGGTTGAAATCCTTTCTTCATTACTTCCTAAGTGTATCCCTTGGTAAGTTAATTACTCTGAGCCTCAGTTTCCTCATCTGTAGCATCAGAGGTTTGCTAGGAGAATCACACTGTATCCCCTCACTAAGTGAACATTTACTTATCTGCTCTCCCTATTAAACAGGGTCCCTTGAGGAACTAGAATCTGGTCAGATTTATTTCTGCTCCCTAGTGCCCAACAAAAGGGGACCTTCAGGGGTATGTGTGAAATGAATGAATATTAAAAAAGGATTTGCAGTTTCAAATGGAAATCAAAGATGGAGCTAAGAATTGTCAGACAAAGCATTCTGGGTCTTTCTGGCTTTTTGAAAATGTGGAAATGAATGTATTTTAATTTTTAATAAAAATATGATCTTGAGATGAATTATCTCATTATGTGATGATAGATCACTTAGGAGAAGAAACAAGCTAAGACTTCTTTTTGACTGAAATTGTATCCCTGTTTGGCTTAACTTGGTGTGTGTGTGTGTATGAGTGTATTTCTTCCCCCTGCCGGAGACAGTCCTGTGCAATAACACTTCTAATGCTAGGAGCTTATTGTTTAATTTTCTAAACTTCAGTTTGCCCCCAAATACATTTAATGTCTTAAATCACAACTATTACAATCTTGCTACCTTGCTGTACTGATTTATTATGTGGAATTTTGAGATGAATATGATCATTAGAGGGCCACGGCTTTAATGTACTTTTTTTTTCTCTCTCTCTCTCTCTAATGACAAGCTTTTAAAAAGAAAAAGTAGGAGAAGTAAACATTTTTCTGGGAGAGACTATTTTAAAGGTCAAGAAAACCTTGCTTCCCCAAAGGAAGTTAAAGGTCATCTTTCACCCCTCAATTTTTGTCCTTTCATTTCATTTTGCAAAAGTTCTTAGTGATGTCGCTTGAGTCACTTGACTAGAGATGTCTAATTTTCTACGAGAAAATAGTAGAGCCAGTCTTGACTTCAAGGGCCATGCCCAAGCTTAGGTAGTCCTCTCTGGGTACTTAGCAGGTACTAAGAACCATTAGGTGACAGATCTTGCTTTGAATCATATTTTTATGACACTGAAAGCCATATTTTTAACTATCCTGTAAACTGCAACTCTGATTTTGAGGACATTTTGACAGATTTCAGTTCTACAGAGAATTATCTTGGAAATAACATATTAAATGTAAACAGATGTGATATGGAATATTCAAATACCCATGGAAAGCTGTCCCTCCATTGGATACATTTGTGAATACAGCTGACAATACTCTATGTGAATGCTGGTTTTTGTAGCAGCATAACTAAAGGTTAGATGTCCATCCACGTGCAGAGGATGGCAAATTTCCTGTAAAAGCCAGAGAGTAACTCTTCAGCTTTGTGGGTCACAGAGTCTCTGTCATAATTACTCAGCTCTGCTGTTGGAGTGTAAAAGCAGACATAGATCATCCATACGTAAATGAGAAAACTTTCTTTACAAAACAGGCACTGGTATACTTGAACCATGCTCCAAAGTTTGCCAGCCCCTGAGATAGAGGGCTAAAATCATCTCACTTCATTGAGGAGGCTCTAAAAGGG
The DNA here is from genome assembly GCF_000951035.1 of Colobus angolensis palliatus. NCBI lineage: Eukaryota > Metazoa > Chordata > Mammalia > Primates > Cercopithecidae > Colobus > Colobus angolensis. The sequence goes on from NW_012120821.1 coordinate 9,734,647, forward strand.
TGCTACAATTGCAGCAAGAAAAAATAGATGTATTTTCGTTTTAAGCAATACCTGAATCTCATTTTTATGAAGGGAGACAGCCGACATGGTTTTCATTTTCACTTAATACAGCTTTCATTGCGTGTCAGTTGTATTAAATGATGATTAAGAGGAAAGGGACTTATGTTAATTGATAAAGGTAATTTATAAGGAAGAATGTCTGAACTGTCAGATTAACTAAACATTAGAAGGCACTTCAGAGGCAGTATTAGTACATGAAATAATGTTAAGAAGAATATAGTAAAGCTCAATACTAGTACATCTATACAGGTTTAATGACCACCTAGGATACAGTTTATCTTGGAGAAATACAAAGGCAAAGAGGAAAGTGGAAAAAAAGAAATATTAGAGAATTAAATTTATTTAGTTTATGGGAAATTATATGATTATTTATTAAAATTACTTATATATAGTAGCCATCTCTAGAGATAGCAAAGAAGAAAATAGATCAGCCTTTATGGACTGGATTTATATTTTGAACTATCTGAAATCATGGAATGGATTCATATAACCTCTTGAAATTAGTACATCTCTATTATTCTATAGTTTTATGAAGCAGACACTAAAATGACTATATATGTGTGTGTATACAAAGTCATATATATTTTAAACTTTTATTTAAAGTCATATATATACACACAATATTCATTCTTCTTCTCTGGATAGTATATAGTATTATATATGTGTATATATATGTTCTTTGTGTATATCTACTTATATATAGTATTTATATAGTAAATGTGTTTACACGTTATGGTATATGTAGTACATACATATATAATATGTCTACACATGTATACTATACAGAGAATAGAGAACAATAAGTAATGTACAGATAAATATTTATGCATCATTCATTTTATTAAATTTTCACATCAAAGAAGTTGGTGAAGTTGACAGAGAGTAGATATTAACAATTTTTTAAATTTTAATAAATTTGCATTTTTATTGTTTACTTAATAAAATTATCATTTTATTATGTTAAAATAAATATTTAATTGACAAATAAAAATATATGTATATATCATGTACGTCGTGTTGTTTTGAAATATGCGTACATTATGGAATGGCTAAATTGAGCTAATTAACATGCAGATTACCTCACATATATATCATTTTTGTTTATGGTGAGAACACTTAATATCTACTCTCTTAGTAGCAATTTTCAAGAATACAATATATTGTTATTAACTATACTCACCATGTTGTAAAATAGATCTCTTGAACTTATTCCTCTAATCTAACTGAAATTTTGTATCCTTTGACAAATAGCTCCCCAATGGCCCATAGCTCCCCAGTGGCCCCAACACCTCTAGGCCCTGGTAACGGTAATTCTGTTCTCTACTTCTATGTGTTCAACTTGTTTAGATTTCACAGATAAGTGAGATCATGCAGTATTTGTCTTTCTGTGCCTGGCTTATTTCACTTAACGTCCTTCAGATTCATCCATGTTGTTGCAAATTACAGGATTTCCTTCTTTCTTAGGGCTGAACTATATTCCATCGTGTAAACATGCCACATTTTCTTGATTCATTCACCCGTGATGGACACAGGTTGATTCCCTATCTTGGCTATTGCAAATCATGCTGCAATAAGCATGGAGTGTGGATCTCTCTTCGACATATTGGTTTCATTTCCTTTGGATAAAAACCCAGTAGGATTTCTGCATCATGATGGGTAGTTCTATTTTTAATTTTTTTGTTTTCCATAATGGCTGTACTAATTTACATTCCCACCAACAGTGTGCAAAGGTTCCCTTTTCACCACATCATCTCCAACATGGTGTCTTTTTGATAATAGCTGTTCCAACAGGTGTGAAGTGACAGCTCATTGGGTTATTAATTTGCAGTTCTCTGATGATTAGTGGTTCTGAGCATTTTTTCATATCCCATTGGCCATTTGTATGTTTTCTTTTGACAAGTATCTATTCAGATCCTTTGCCCATTCTTTAATAGGGTTGTTTGTTTTCTTACTACTGAGTTGAATATCTTATATATTTTGGATATTAACCCTTTATCAGATGTCTGGTTTGCAAATATTTTCTCCCATTCCATAGGTTGTCTCTTTATTTGGTCGACTGTTTCCTATTCAGATTTTGACAATTATCCTAATGATGTATAGCAAAAGAAAGTCCTGGATCGTGCATCACATTTGGTCGTTGTGTCTTTTTAGTCTCCTTCAATCTGGAAGAATTTCTTAGTCTCTCTTTGTGTTTCATGACATTGGCATTTTTGATGAGCACAGGCTATTTAGTACACTGCCCCTCAATTTGGGTTTGTCTGGGGTTTCCTCATTATTAGATCCAGGATACACGTTTTTGGCAGGAGTACCACAGAAGCAACATTGTGTTTTTCTCATGGGTATCATATCTGGAGGCACATGATATCCATGTGTCTTATTACTGGTAATGTCAACTTTAATCATTTGGCTAAGGTGGTGTCTGCCAGATTTTCATGGAAAAGTTGCTATTTTCCCCTTTCTAATTAGTAGGTATCTTGTGGGAAGATACTTTAAGACTACGTAATGTCCTGTTACTCCTCAGACTTTCACCCCCAAGTCTTCACCTCTGCTAACGATTCTTGCCTGAATCAGTTATTATTGTGATGTGACCAAATAGTGATTATCTACCTCCATCCTCCCTTCTGCATTTGTTCATTTGTTAGCTGAGTTTCTACTGCAAGGGAGAGCTTTGCCTTCTGATTTTCTGAACTATCTATGTATGTGTGCATGCCTGTTAGTGTACACTCATGGATTCTTATTTTATTCTGTGGGTTATAATATTTTACCATCATTATCTATTTTGATCCTCAAATTTATTTGAGATTTGGCCATGGAGGCTTGAATCCCCCCCCCCCCTTTTTTTGAGATGGAGTTTTACTCTTGTTGCCCAGACTGTAGTGCAGCGGCATGATCCCGGCTCACTGCAACCTCTGCCTCCTGGGTTCAAGTGATTCTCCTGCCTCAGCCTTCTACAGGCGTCAGCCACCACGCCTGGCTATTTTTTTTTTTGTATTTTTAGTAGAGACAGGGTCATTTTCTGAGCACCCTTTTACTTCTGCCACAAGAAGATGTTCCAGGCTTTTCTTATATTTTTCCTGCCCTGCCCTGGAGTCAGTTAATTCTCCAAGAAAGCCTGGTTTCTTTTCATGGGTGCCAGGTGTGCGTATTGCTACAGGGGTGTCATTCCAGTGCCCTCTCCCCTACTTTTAATCCAAATTATTCGTGATGTTGTGTTTAGTATCCTGAAATGAAATATAAGCAACCTATACATGTAGTTAAAATAAAAACAACCCCACCCTAAATGCTTGCTAAAGCGGAAAAATAAGGAAAAGTTCTTTTTTTGAGAAAGCATCTCACTCTGCCACCCAGGCTAGAGTGCAATGGTTCGATCTTGGCTCACTGCAGCCTCCACCTCCCAGGTTCAAGCGACTCTCATGCCTCAGCCTCCCGAGTAGCTGGAATTACAGGCATGTGCCACCATGCCCGACTAATTTTTGTATTTTTAGTAAAGGTGAGGTTTCATCATGATGGCCAGGCTGGTCTTGAACCTCCTGGCCTCAATAATCTGCCCGCCGTGGCCTCCCAAAGTGCTGGGATTACAGGTGTTAGCCACCACATGTGGCCAGAAAAACTCTTTATAATGAAATACTATACAATTCAATAAGTAAATACTTTGGCACGTTATACTCTATGACATAATGAAGTGGTCAGATGCTACCACTACCTTTAATGAATAAGTTTAGATACAAGAAAAGTGAGACAATATTTGATTAGTTATTATAGTCTCTTTAATATTTCTTCATATTTAACATTTTTAACTATTTTCCTATATAATCACTGGGTGTTGTATGAGTGACTCGAATACCGTGAGCCACAATATCATTAGTGATATGTTTCTGAAATATCAACTAGACTAAAAAAAAATCCAGAAAAAAAGCAAAGTGTAATTTCTTTCTTTACATGATTCTTTTTTTGAGATAGAGTCTTACTCTGTTACCCAGGCTGGAGAGCGCAGTGGTGCGATCTCAGCTCACTGCAGCCTCCACCTCCTGGGATCAAGCAATTCTCCTGCTTCAGTCTCCCAAATTGTTGGGATTACAGGCACCCGCCACCACGCCCGGCTAATTTTTGTATTTCAGTAGAGACGGAGTTTCACCATGTTGGCGAGGCTGGTCTCGAATTCCTGACCTCAAGTGATCCACCCGCCTTGGCCTCCTAAAGTGCTGGGATTACAGGCGTGAGCCACCGTGCCTGGCCCTTATTTACATGATTCTTATATTCTTGGAATATTATGATACTCGGTTTGAACCCTGTAAAAACACTTTATATGTAACAGGGAGTTGGAGTCTAGGCTGTCTTCATGTTATATACAGATAGATTATTCACCCTTGTTAAGGTGTGGCAGGAGACTGCCCAGCTCATGGCTGTCTGTGTGGCACTCCAGGCCTCTGCCCAGTAATACCTTCCATGCATTGTGACAATGAAAAACACCCCTGGAAATTTCCAAAACCCTCCCTAGGTGGCAGTACCAGCCTCGCTGAGTTACACGAATGGATCCTTATGGAGTAGAAGTGTTCTCATCTCTCTTCCTTAAAAAACACGCTGTTATGTTGCTGGAGGGCATTTGATTTTTGACACATTCCAGAATTATGTTTAACGCTATGGGTTTGCCTGATTCCCACTTTACTTTCTGAATCAGAATGGACCTGGTCTGTCTCCCTGCCTGGCTGGGGAAATGGCCTGAGTTCATCGCCAGGGTAGCTAGAACTTGCATGCAGAGAGGGCACCAGCAGGAAGGTTTGTGACCTCTCAGCACAATGCCACCCTGCAGGCAACCTTATCATAACCCTTGTTCTTCAGAGAGTGTGTAGGATCTTGGAAGCCCTAAGCAGAATTCTCAATGGGGTTATCATACGGATGCCTCCATTGTACAGGTAAGGAAACTGAGACCCAGAGAGGGAAAGAGACTTGGCTGAATCACATAGAAAGTCAGACACTAATTAGGCTTTGAGTTGAAGTCAATACCAACAAATAACTGAATCTTAGGGGTTGGAAAGGACCTGAGAGACCATCCAGGCCACTGCCCCGCTGGATGAATCCCCTCCACACCCAGACAGATGGTCAGGCTCCAGCCTGTACTTGATCATCTTCAGAAATGGGCAATTTACTATTTCTCAATGTACTTTGTCACATGACGGGACTGCTCTAACTTTTAAAATATTCCTGGCCGGGCGCGGTGTCTCAAGCCTGTAATCCCAGCACTCTGGGAGGCCAGGACGGGTGGATCACAAGGTTAGGAGATCGAGACCATCCTGGCTAACACGGTGAAACCCCATCTCTACTAAAAAATACAAAAAACTAGCCGG
>NW_012120821.1:9743361-9799244 GCF_000951035.1 Colobus angolensis palliatus
TGCATCCATGTCCCTACAAAGGACATAAACTCATCCTTTTTTATGGCTGCATAGTATTCCATGGTGTATATGTGCCACATTTTCCTAATCCAGTCTGTCACTGATGGACATTTGGGTTGATGCTGAGCCTCCAGGGAATCTGGATGTTTTCCCAGGGGATGGGAAAACATTGCCTCTGCCATCTAAGGGCAAACTAAAGGACTCTGTCATGCTGAGGTGAGAGTATCTTGTAAACACAATTATCAGTGCTCTTCTCTGTGTTTATTTCCCTTCTCCTCTCCTTGAGTCATCAATAAAGTCTCAAAAGCTATGTCTATGGCTGCGGGGGCCTAAGGAAAGAGTTGGAGCCCAGGTGTTGTCCAGAGCATTAAAGGGCATCAAAACTTCCCTCCCTGTCCTAAGACCATTGTGGCTGTGGTAGCTGCTAGCGAGATATCCCCAAAGGGAAAGTAAATTTGGGAGAGCAGTTGGGGCATCTGCTTCCCCAAAGAGAGGCTGCCTTTAGTGTCCCTCTCTGATTTATTAAGGAAGCAGAGAGGTTTCCTTTCAAATGACCACCCAGGTGAAGTGACAGACCAGAGATCAGGAAGCGGGTGCCGGCCTAACATTTCCTGGGAGCCCATGAGAGGGAGCTTAGCCCAAGGTCCTGTTGTCCCGTGGCCACCTGATGCCATTGAAATGAAAGTGGGGGAAACAGGCAGTGTTGATTTAAGGAAATGTGGCTTCTGTAGCGCCCCCCCGGTGGCACAGTAGGAGTTCCTTTGTACAAATCAGCTCAACTTGGCTTCCAACCATCACGCTCATTTAGAACACCCTGGAGTTTGAGGGTGATCAAAGGCATGAACAAGTAATTCCTTACATGTCAACACCTTCATGCTTCTCCTTGAAATTTAAACCAGCAGTTGAAATCCAGAGGCTTGCAGGAGATCCTATTCTCACTCTCGTGGTATAAATGATCAGGCTGAGTGTCCCGTTCCTGGGTGGGCACTTGGCTGCCCCGACCAGGCTCTCTGAGTGGCTGCGTGTGTGTTTAAAACTATCCTCTTGGTTGTGTCAGTTTCTCGCCAGTTCTCTTTAGAGGTCAGAGCTGTTGCCCAGAAGCACCAGCTCTGTACTGCTGTCTCCGTCCACCCTGGGCTTGTGAACCTGATCCAAGTACAGGCTGTGCTGCTGGGACTCAAGGCGAGTGTCCAACTTGGCGGCCTTGACCCCTGAAGTAGGCTTAGCTTCCTTGTCCTACACCCTGCTTTTTGGCTTACCACCTCCTGTGTGACCTGCAGGTCACCTAGCTTCGCTCAGTCTCGGATCCTTATTTGTAACATTATTAAGAACAGTGTTGCAGCTAGATGCAGTGGCTCATGTCTGTAATCCCAGCACTTTGGAAGGCCAAGGTGGGTGGATCACCTGAGGTCAGAAGTTTGAGATCAACCTGTCCAACATGGGGAAACCCTGTCTCTACTACAAATACAAAAATTGACCAGACGTGTTGGCGCACTCCTGTAATCCCAGCTACTCGGGAGGCTGAGGCAGGAGAATCACTTGAACCTGGGAGGCCGCAGTTGCAGTGAGCCGAGATTGCACCATTGCACTCCAGCCTGGGTGACAGAGTGAGACTCGGTCTCAAGAAAACAAAAAACAGCGTTTCACACACATACACACAAACAAGGTACTGAAGAACAAAACAAAATAAAACCTAAAAAAGAAAAAAAAATACCAGTAGATTTCTCATGGCTTAGCTGTGGAGATTAAGTGAAATAACTATTGTAAGGCACCTCATAGGTGCTCATAAATGGTAGTTGTTACTGTTATGTATTATTATTAATAACATTTTAAAGTGTTATCAGAAAGGGTTCCTGATCCAGACTCCAAGAGAGGGTTCTTGTATCTTGTCCAAGAAAGAATTCAGGGCAAGTCCGTAAAGTGGAAGCAAGTTTATTAAGAAAGTAGACAAATAAAAGAATGGCTACTCCATAGAACAGCCCCAAAGGCTGCTGGTTGCCCATTTTATGGTTCTTGATTACATGCTAAACAAAGGGTAGATTATTCATGCCTCTCCTTTTTAGACCATATAGTGTAACTTCCTGACGTTGCCATGGTATTTGTAAACTGTCATGGCGTGGTGGGAGTGTCGCAGTGAGGAGGACCAGAGATCACTCTTGTTGCCATCTTGATTTTAGTGGGTTTCAGCTGGCTTCTTGACAGCAAGCTGTTTTATCAGAAAGGTCTTTTTTTTTTTGAGACTGAGTCTCGCTCTGTTGCCCAGGCTGGAGTGCAGTGGTGCGATCTTGGCTCACTGCAAGCTCTGCCTCGTGGGTTCACGCCATTCTCCTGCCTCAGCCTCCCGAGTAGCTGGGACTACAGGCACCCGCCACCACGTCCGGCTAATTTTTTTGTATCTTTAGCAGAGACGGGATTTCACCATGTTAGCCAGGATGGTCCCGATCTCCTGACCTCGTGATCCACCTGCCTCAGCCTCCCAAAGTGCTGGGATTACAGGCATGAGCCACTGTGCCCAGTCATCACCAAGGTCTTTATGACCTGTATCTGTGCTGACCTCCTGTCTCATCCTGTGACTTAGAATGCCTCACCTTCTGGGAATGCAACACAGTAGGTTTTAGCCTCGTTCTACCCAGATCCTATTTAAGATGGAGTTGCTCTGGTTCAAACGCCTCTGATAAAAGTATTAAGATGTGTTAATACTCTAAGTAATGTATTTAGGGCTGTGAGCATTCCTCTAGGAACTGATATATGGACCTGAAGATGATATGATTTAGCAGAAAAAGTGTGGCCTTTGGAAATTTGAACACACACCCATGTTCAGATCCTGGCTCCCCAGGGTATAAAATGTGTGATTGGGGAAATAAATTACCCTGTAAATCTCACTTTCCTTGCCTGCGATGGGAGGGCAGATTGGTAATAATAATAGTATTAGGTTGAATCACATGCAAATGTGTGTGTGCGTGTGTGTGTAGCTGGGTTTGACTTATAAAAATGACAATTTCATGTGGCTCACTCTTTAATGCCTGTCTCACAGGGTTGCTTATTAGAATGGAAAATAATGTATGGGAAGTGCCCAGCACAGAGCTTGTACTGCAGTCAGGTCACCTAGGAAGCTATTGCAGCAATTCAGGTGAGAAATGCTGAGATGATTAAGGGACTGTAAGACATGTTCAGATGCAGAAATGTCAATTTGGTGATTGGGTAGGGGTGAGTGATGAGGGAGAAGGTGATCTCAGATCTCTGGCTTGGGAGTACGGATGGATGGTGGTAATGTTTACTGTTAGAGGGAACACAGGAGGGGTAGAGTTGAGAGAAAAGACAATGAGCTTAGTTTTGGACATGTCACATTTGACATATCTAATTGTATGAGTCTGGAGCCTAAGAGAGGTACGCTCCAGAGATAGAGAGTGGGGAGTTATCTGCTTTTGAGGTATACTTTAACTGAAGTCCAGGAAGTGATTGGCATCACCCAGGATTAGTGTTTAAAGAAATGTCATCTGTGATCCTGGATACAACATGACAGCATTGAACCAAATGAGACAGAGGCGGGTTCGCATAAGCATTTGCTGAGTCCACCTCCATTAAGGCTCTTCCAGTGCTAGCTGGGGACGTAGTGGGCAAGAGAATCGACGGATGAGGAAAATACTGCCCCTGCCTTCAAGGAGTAAGCAGCGTAGTTAACTCTGCCACTTTTTTGTAGGGTCTTGGAATATGGAGAGAAACCTCTAGTTACAAAGCCTAGAAATGAAAATTCTGGATCAGGTACAGTGGCTCATGCCATAATCCCTGCACTTTGGGAGGGTAAGGCAGGAGGACTGCTTGAGCCCAGGAGTTTGAGACCAGCCTGGGCAACATAGCAAGACCCCGTCTCTGCAAAAACAGTTAACAAACAAATACATAAGTCAATGAAAATGCTATTGCCTGTCTTGTAGGATTAGATCTCATGTATGCATATTGACGTGCCTAGTGCACTGCCTGGCACTGATCAATACTGCAATTGCTCAATACTGCTAGTTTAGCCAAAAGAGCACTGGAAGGGAGGGCACCTTGTTTGAGTGTTGCAAAATAAGACATTGATATTCTTGCATTAAAAAACAATTTAGGCTGGGCGCAGTGGCTCACATCTGTAATCCCAGCACTTTGGGAGGTTGAGGTGGGTGGATCATTTGAGGTCAGGAGTTTGAGACCAGCCTGACCAACATAGTGAAACCCCATCTCTACTGAAATACAAAAATTAGCCGGGTTTGGTGGCGGGTGCCTGTAATCCCAGCTACTTGGGAGGCTGGGGCATGAGAATCGCTTGAACCCAGGAGGCGGAGGTTGCGGTGAGCCGAGATTGCGCTATTGCACTCCAGCCTGGGTGACAGAGCGAGACTTTGTGTCAAAAAATAAATAAATAAATAAATAAATAAATAATAAAAAGTTTAGTGTGTAAATTATGGTGGACCGCAAGGGACATAGGACTGTGGTGTGGGGAAGGAGGAAAAGCTGGGCCCAGTGATCTGAAGCGCCTGTGACTATAACCAGTCGTATACACTTGGAAGTGAGCTGAAGATTATTCAGCCAGTTCATTAGCAGGAAATCCTCACTATTGGAAAAACGATTTTAGCTGCAAGGGGAGCTTACTCAGCAGCGGAGTGTTACGTTCCAGGCGGGCTCAGCTGTGATGCCTTCTGGGCTCTCAGTAGGAGACTTGGGGAAGGAGAATGAGGCTGTGGGCCAGGGAGATGAGGCAGGCTGTGGGCTGAACTCTGATGGGGCGGCCCCCAGGAGTTGGGAAATGAGAGGCTGACACCCAGGTGGACCCAGGAAACAGCCGAGTCTCAGGAGACGGGTCCCAGCCACCCATGGGCAAGCACTGGAGGAGAGGAGAGGCAGACGCTGAGGTCTGGCCAAGTAGGTTGGGATGGGCCTCACCTAGGAATCTGATCACTTAGGAGGATGATCAGGAAACCAAGGCAGCCTAATACAGATAAAATGAAATGCCAAAAATAGTACTGTGAGAGGGAGTAAGTAGCTTGACCAAGGTCCTACAGCTAGGAAGGGGCTGAGCTGAGATCCGAACCCAGGGCAGCCTGCTTCCGAAGCCCACGTCCTCTCTGCAGCTGCTGCTCGCAGACATCCAGTACGTGGACTCGGAGGAGGTAAAGGGAAGCTGCAGTCTGAGGACCCCCATGTGCGCCAGGGTCACCCAGGGCCCTTAGGAAGCTAGGCTTTAGGCCAAGCAAGCTGGGCTTAGAACCCACGTGGTAGGGGAATTAGGTGGGACTGGACAGAGGCTGGCTGGAACTGCACTGTGGGGAAGGAGCGGGGAGGCCAGGCAGGGCTAACTCACCAGGCTGTGTCCTCACTCCCCTCAGCTCCAGCAGTTAGGGGCAGGGTGTGAGAAGGGACCCGAGAGGAAGATGGACAGTCTCACAGTGTGACTGGGACCTTCCTATTAAACAGGTTTCAGTGCCCCAGGCGTGTTCTAGGGAGGTTTTTGGTTGCTCACAAATGATGGGTAGATATGGCTCACAGAAGGCTGCTGTTCTTCAAAAGCAGGGTCCATTAAGTTGCACTGGCAGCAGGCTGGCATTGGGGTAAAGCAGGTGGAGAGGCTGTTCCTTGCCCCTTGAGTTTTCTGAGCAGAAGCACCAGCTGCCTTGAGCAGCCGTGTGATGCTGTGTCCACCTCCACAGTGAACTTGAGAACATCTTCAAAGAAAGGGCAGTGTGGTCCAGAACTGACCTAGCTAGATGACTGTAGATTTCTCACTGGACGCTCTGGGCCTCAATTTCCTCATTCTCCATAGAGTGGAGAGTTGGCGATTACATAAAGTAATATCTTTGCAGAGCATCAAAATTTATAATAGCAGCAAACAAATGTATTCAGAACAAGAATGAGAGAGAGTACTTATTCCAAGTTTTCTTCTGAAAGATTTCTTCAGATGCCTGAATTAATTATGATAGAAAGAGCTTAGGGTTGGATATCAGAAGATTTAATGTATTATTTAGGTTGGTGCAAAAGAAATCGTGGTTTTCACCTACTTTCAATGGCAAAACTTCTGTTACTTTTGCACCAACCTAATAGTTCTGGTTCTGCTACTAGCTGTGTGGCCTTGGGCAAGTCTCCTTGCCCCTTGGCCTCAGTTTCTTTGTTTATAGTGTGTGTGTGTGTGCTCACATGTGTGTACTTGTGTATGCATGTGTGTGCATGTGTGTGTGTCTCTGTGTGTGTGTAGTGATGATTCCTTCCTGGGCCTCAAAGGGCTGGTCATGAAAATATGGGGAAGCTCAGTATGGAGAAGGACTTTGGGAAGGAAAAGATGTTTGTATAGAAGGTTGCAGGCCAGGAAATGATTCTTAGAGGGAACTTCCCAAGGGACCATAGATGATGGGTGGGGCTTTACAGGCAGAGAAGGGGCAGGAGGCCGGTGGAGGTCCAGGGAAAGCCGGTGTAAAGGCATCGAGGTGAGAGAGAGGACAGGAGGGAAGGGCAGGAAGCGAGACTGCCAGGGTGCGTTGGTGCTGTCTGCCAAGAAAGGGAGGATCATCCAGGCCATGTGAGGAGTGCATGCAAGGGGTCAGCCCCAACTCCTTGGGGTTAATTGATGCCATCGCTCCAGTAAACTCAGGGTAATCATCAGTGATAAGCCGAACAGGGTTGCTTTCTTTGCTGCTTAGATTTTCTTAACTGGAACTCTTCAAAAGCCAGGAAGTGGTGAAAATGTTTGACCGCACAGTGGCAGGCACTACTTCTCATGGGCCCGTGGTTTCCACACCCACCACGGAGCTGAGAGGTCTGTTCAGATACCTGTGCTCCAGTTCAAGGTATGCTCCATCTGAGTTTAGAGTCTGAGTCTCATCTCTGTCAGACAGCAGCTCTTATTCTTTCTAAGCCTGGAAGAGTTGTGGTATCAGAATTAATCATCTGTAGGAGATAATGGATAACCTGGCCTGGTTCCGATGAACAGTAAAGGGCTTGTGGAATATTATAAAGTCCTAAATTAGCTCTGTCTGGAGTCATGCAAATAATACTCATTTGATGAAGTGAATTCCTCCTCTCCTTGTCCCCACTTTCCTTCAATAAGACCTGCACCTCTCCCTGTAGTCCCTAAATCTGTACCATCACCCCTCCCCAAATTGCTGAAGCCCCAAACCGTGAGCTCACCCATGACCCTTTCGTCTCTCCCTTTTCACATCCATCCAGTCACCATGTGCCCTGATTCTACCTCTTCTCTCAGCTCCCTATTTCAACCCCAACGTCCCTGCCCCAGCGCAGGCCTTCAGAATTTGATAGCCTCGGGACCTTCCTAAACCTGTCTTTATTCCTTCTAAACTATCTTCTTCCTGGGTGCTCTGGTGATGTGTGGATGCATGTACCTCGTCAGTTGAAACTCCATCCTTCGCCTGCAGATTGAGTATAAATGCAAGATATTTTGGGATCTGTTCTGCCCGTTCCAGCCTCTGGCTCCCAGGTGCCCTCTTCTTCCTCTCCATCCTATCTCTGCATAATCTGACCCATTGTGAGGGCCTCGGCCATCCTCAGGGGCCTGATGACCCCAGATCTCTCTCCCAAGCTCCGGATACCTTTCCCAGGGACCACAAACCTCTCCAGGTGTGCACCCTCCAGGGTCCTCTGCCCAGCTGATCATCTTCCCACTGCCTCCCCCAGCCTTTCATCCTCCCCTTGTATTCCCTGTGACTACCTAGACATAGAGGAATTATCCTTTATGTTCCTGTCTCCCTCTCCCATTCACCCAGTTTTGTTGATTTTAGCTCCAAAATATTTCCCAAACCTCTCTCCTTCCCTCTGACTCCACTGCAGCCTCAGTTTGGGCTTTTCCTCTCTGCCCCAGACCATCCACCCACTTGGGTACATTTTCTATGTGGTAGCCTGAGGCATCTTCACGTAGTACACATCTAATTAAGTTGCTTTCTTCTCAAAACCTTTCAGGGAGTCCCCATCATTTTAGGACATTGCTCAAACTCCCTAAACCAACATTCGAGGGCCTTCCCTGTGGGGCCTTACCTCCTAGCTAGGCCCGATCTTCCTCCATCCCCTTTCTTCTCATACATCCCTCATTTATTCTGGCATAGGCTCTGGAATCTGCCTGCCTGGGTTCAAATCCTGGCTTTGTGACCTATTGGCTGTGTAATCTTTGACAAGCTACTTGACATCTCTGGGCCTCCCTGTCCCTATCTGTAAAATAGGATTGTCATGAGGATTAAGTGAGATAATACCTCCAAAGTGCTTAGAACAGTGCCTGACCCATAGGAAGGCCTCAGCAAGTGTATGCTAATGCTATTACTATTATTGGTGGTGGTAGTGGTATCTGGCCCCTGCCTATCTCACTAGTGGGATTTCCATTGCACACCCCCTCCACCTCCTTTATGTTCTCCAGCCATCAGAATTGTCTGCAGTTTCCCCGAAGTGTCCTGCCTGTTCCGGCATTCATAACCCCCCACTGAAGCAGCACATCATCTGCCCGAGTCCTTCCTTTCTGCCTCACTGCTCTTTCTCCCATTCTGCCCCAACAGGCCATTCTTGCCCTTTCCATCTGGCCCTAGGTAACCTCACTGCAGACTGCCTTCCATCTTAACTGGACTCAGAAATTGCCTTGAACATTGAGGTAGGAATTTGCCCTGGGTACCAGGCTCATGTCCCTGAGGCTGGCAGGGGCTGGCCCTGCCTCCTGTCTGGCATGCACTGTGTGACATTGATTTTGTCTACCAGAGGCTTGTTTTTGCCTGAGATCTGTAGCGTGTGCCTGTGACATCAAAGGTCTGAGTTGCTAAGATTGAATGCAAATCCACCTGAGTGACAAAGGAGTGCCCTAACTGGTTTTGACTTCCCCGGTATTGCAGACACAGTATTTCTTCAGAAATTGGCCTCTTACCTGCCCCTCATTGCTAATAATGTTTTGTAGCTTGATATTCTAGTTGCTGAATTTCTCCCTCCAAACATTTTAGCTTGCTTCCTCCAAATGCCCTGCTGATTTCCTCAAATGCCTCATAAATCTCAGATCCAAATCTCCTCCTCTTATAGATCATCGCAATGTGCTGATCCAAACAGCACAGTGGGAACTCTCCGGCGTGATGAATGCCACTTGTGTGTTTATAACGCAGCCTTCAACTGTGGTGATGTCAAGATAAATCACGGTTCAGCACTTGCTTGCTGGCGGAAGCCAGGGACCTTAGTCTGACCCCTTTATTTTATAGGTGACTACAACAAAGCCCAGAAAGTTAGGTGACTTTCTCGAGGTCACACAGTCAGAAACAACTGAAAATCTAAAATCCAGATTTTTTTTGTTTTTCACTGTAGTACTATTTCTAACTTACCAAAAGCTGTGGCTTAAAAAAATTAAAAATTAATTTTAAAATTTTGGTAAAATATACCCAAGATTTACCAGATTAACCATTTTTAAATGTACATGGTATGTACGTTAAGTGTACAGTGGCATTAAGTACGTTCACATTTTTGTACAACCATCATCCATCTCCAGAACTTTTTTCATGTTGCATAACTGAAACTCTATACCCATTAATCATTAACTCTCCATTCTCTCCCACCCCAGCCCTGGAAGACACCATTGTAATTTCTGCCTCTGTGAATATGACTGCTCTAGGTACCTCATATAAGTGCACTCTTACAGATTTTCATTCTGGTCCATGACTTCTTTTTAAGAGCCAACGTGTTACTTTTTAACTTTAATAGCTGCTGGGAAAGGGTCATTCTTGAATAAACCTCAGAGGAGAGCGAATATGAATTCTGAAAAATGTTTTTCAGAATTTTTCTTTTTGGGTCTAGTTGATTTCACTTAGCATAGTATCCTCAGGATACATCCATTTTGTTCCATGTGTGAGTTTCATTTGTAGTGGTGTTTCTTTAAGACCATTTTAATATCTTAGTAGAGTATCTTACTGCTCAGTCGTGTTGGAATTTTGAACGGGGTGACTTTCCCAATAGCGTTTTCTAAATGTCCACTAGGGGGCAGTAAAAACCACATAAATTTTTCAATAGGCCAGAGGAGTGCCAGGCAATTAGGCCACTACCTCCTCTGTGTATCTCTTTCAGCCATCCCTGTATACAGTTACAAGGTAATAGATTTCAGGTCCAACAGCGGGTTTAGATAAAACTAGAGATACCATCAGTTCTAGCATAAGTGCAAGTCTTCCTCACACTCCAGCCAACACCAGTGCAGAATACTTCATTCAATATGTTGGTTTCAGATGGTATTTTTATTTAATTCACTTAATCCAGTGATTCTCAGACGGAGTGCTCGTCAGAATCACCTGCGGTGATTTTTCCAAAATACACATGCCCAGGTCTCATCTCAGATTGATTAAGTCAGAATTGCTGAGGCCGGGGCCCAGGTATATTGATGAGATTTTCATTCTGGTCCATGACTTCTTTTTAAGAGCCAACGTGTTACTTTTTAACTTTAATAGCTGCTGGGAAAGGGTCATTCTTGAATAAACCTCAGAGGAGAGCAAATATGAATTCTGAAAAATGTTTCTCTTTTTACGGTAGCAGTGGTGGAAGGGTCTGGTGGCTATGGGAACCACGTTCTGAACAAATCAGAGGGTTTCCTATAGATCACACCTGGGCTTTAACCAGCAAGGAACCCAGACAGAATATGTGAAACTGGGGCAGTCTGGCCAACTTAGGATCTACAGATATAGTTCCTGGATGGCCATACTCAGGGCCAAAATCTTTTAGGGTGAGGCCAGAGCACAGACCTCAGTACTGTCTGATACATTAGGAGGATCTTTCCTACAGTAAGAAGAGGAACAAGAGATCTTCAGTTTTATCTTAGAGGTAAAACTTGAGGTGGGATCAGGAGACCTCAGTTCTCATCCTGACCATACTACTGGCCAGTTGTGGGACCCAAGGGAAGTCATGTCACCGCTCTGAGCCTCAGTTTCCCCCTTGACTTTTGAGAGTACTGGGTGATGTTGATCTCTGAGGATTCTTCTAGTTCTAAAAAATTCAATGATTCTATGAGTATTAATAATCTTGATTTGTATGGCACTATTCTGGCAAAGAGCAGAAGAAGTATTCAGGAATCCAGTGAGTGACGGAGACTATTGACCAGGTAGTTTAATTTATTTAAGGCATACACATGGAATTCAAAGGAGAAAATATTGCTCTGGATAATATATTGAACTGTTAGTGTCTTTGGCATAGCAAAAGCTTTCCAGAGGGAAAAATTTCCTATCAGTGCAAACTTGACATTTTTCACTTCCTGATCCATAACTGCCATTTGTCCAGCACACTTATATTTACTGTAAAGGGCCAAGTGTACGAATGCTTTGGTTGAATATTAAATAACTACATAAACGTCAAGGTCACAGTTGCAAGAAAGCCTCAGTGGAAGGCCCTGGGAGGCTTGCATTGATTTCTTGTGAAGTTCCATTCTCGGATCCTGCTGACAGGGGGAAACAATTGATGTGGACCATTGTTAAGGCTTTAAGTGTTTCTCCATTGTTAAAGATCTTTTACAAGCCTGGAAAAACTGATAGTGCCCAAGGAATTGGCAAAAGCTTCATTTAGAAATATAGGCTGGTCAAAGAGGTAAGCGCAAGCCAGAGTGCAGATGTCCTGGGTTGGGCTTACACAGCAAAGGCGGAGGGCTGAAAGGAGTCCCTCACTGGGGCACCCACCAACTCAGCCTGCCGGGCACTCCCCTCAGATTTCAGAGGGGAACTTTCACACCAGAAGCTGCAGAGAGCGTGGCTCCTCTTTCAAATCCACCCTTACATTTCCTCCAGCTTCTCTCTGCTTGTGAAAACCTCCTCTCCTGCCATTTTAGTCCATCCACTCTCCATAGCTGCAGGAAGCACCTCACTAGCATCCGGGGTAATGGAGCGAGGATGAATTATGCAGATCCACGGGTCCAGACCGACTATCTGGACTGGTCTAGTGCCCGGATAGTTAATTATGTGAGTGTTCCACTGACCTGGAGCTGGGAGGAAAGCAGATACTGTGGACAATGGGATCTGGTTTCAAAAAGATCTCAACAGACGGAAGGGTTGGTCAGGTCTACTAGATGAGCTTTAGAAGGGATGTAAACATGAAACAAACGTTTCCTGTGCACTAGCTCAGCTCCGTGTTTGGTATTGCACTTGGCCCTTCGTACGTTTTAGTTTATTTCATCCTTACAATGACCCAGTGAAGGTAGATGTCTATATCCCCATTTTTAAAGTGAGGAAACCAAGACATGGTAGGATAGAGGAAGGTCCAAGGGCTTCAGTCATCAGTCTAGATTCGGATCCCAATTCTGCCCCTGAGTTAGCTGGCAAGTCACTTCATCTTCTAAAAAGAGTGACAGCCAGGCTTTGAACTTTTTTTTTTTTTTGAGACAGAGTCTCGCTCTGTCGCCCAGGCTGGAGTGCAGTGGCCGGATCTCAGCTCACTGCAAGCTCCGCCTCCTGGGTTTATGCCATTCTCCTGCCTCAGCCTCCCGAGTAGCTGGGACTACAGGCGCCAGCCACCTCGCCGGGCTAGTTTTTTGTATTTTTGTAGTAGAGATGGGGTTTCACCATGTTCGCCAGGATGGTCTTGATCTCCTGATCTCATGATCTGCCCATCTCAGCCTCCCAAAGTGCTGGGATTACAGGCTTGAGCCACCGTGCCCGGCCTGAACTGTCTTTTATTTCTCAGGTTTGAGATGCTTAGTCTCTTGCGTTTATGAATGCATTTAATCCTCAAAACAACCTTACTCCTGTTTCACAGATGGAAATGGTGTAGATAACTTAAGTCACTTGTCCAAGGCTGCAGGGTAAGGAGCAGGGCCAGTGTCTGAGCCCAGGCCATCTGACTCCAACACCCATGGCCTTAGCACCTGCTGTGCCCTCTCTGTTCCCGACATAAAAAGGCACAACCATATTTTCTGTGAGGGTTAGATGAGCTAATTAGGTAATCGCCTGATATAGTGCCTGGCATTTCACAGGTGCTCATAAATAATATTAGCTCACCATCATTATCATTCTCAGCCCTATTATTAGTCATATGACCTGTTCAAAGTGTAGCTAATAACTGGCAAAGCAGGATTTGAACCCAGGTCTTGTGACTGCCAATCTACTACACTCTCCACCTCGCTCTGGAGCACAAGACTGGGGACAATCCTGATGTCACTATCTCGGTACCTTGTGCAGTGTAGTCTCCATGGAAGATGCTCAGCCCCTGCTCAGATCGGCAGGAATCATCTTGTCACTCATTCACCACACATTTGCTAAGGCCCTGCTCTGTGTTAGGGATCCAGAGGGAAAAGAATATAATGTCTGCCATCCTTTTCTCCCCCTCCAGGTTCGAATGGTGAAAGACGATGACCCCTCCTGGAAGCCCACTTTTATCGTGAAACCTGATGGTGGTTGTCAGGGTGACGGAATCTACCTCATTAAAGACCCCAGTGACATCCGCCTGGCAGGGACCCTCCAGAGCAGGCCGGCGGTGGTCCAGGAGTACATCTGCAAACCTCTCCTTATTGACAAGCTCAAGTTTGATATTCGTCTGTATGTCTTACTCAAGTCCTTAGACCCCTTAGAGATTTATATAGCCAAAGACGGACTCTCTAGGTTTTGTACTGAGCCATATCAGGAGCCCACCTCCAAAAACCTGCACCACATCTTTATGCACTTAACCAACTATTCACTGAACATCCACAGCGGCAACTTCGTCCATTCGGACAGTGCTAGCACCGGCAGCAAAAGGACTTTTTCCAGCATCCTTTGTAGACTGTCTTCCAAAGGCGTTGACATCAAGAAGGTCTGGTCTGACATCATCTCCCTGGTGATTAAGACGGTCATCGCGCTGACTCCAGAGCTCAAAGTCTTCTACCAGTCAGACATCCCCACGGGGAGGCCGGGCCCCACGTGCTTCCAGGTAACCATTGCCAGTTCCCAGCCTGCGTTTCCAGCCTTAACCGGCCTCAAGAAGGCTCTCTGGCTTCGTGTGGGATGAGTGATCGGGGTGGGATGGCCAGAGGAGGGGACAGGGTTGGTGGTGCTGTGGGCTTGAGTGTTAAACCTGGGCCCAACTTTCAGCTTTCTGTTTGCTCGCTGTGTGATTTGGGGCAAGCTACTTCCTTTCTGTTACCTGTAAAATGAAATGAAGAATACCTACCTTAAAAGGTTCTTGTAAGAATTAAATGAGATAACGTATGTAAAGCAGAGTTTTACATCCATTCATTTACTCATTCATTCATTCACTTGCTTATTCAACAGCTTTTGCCATACGCTTAGAAGGGGTCCGGCATTGTCCTGGGTTCTATTGAGACAGTAAGTCAGGGCCCTGCTTGCTGATGCATAGAGTCTGTTGTGAGAGACGTATAATTTAAAAAGCAGTGATTATGAAGGGTTGTAAGTGCTAGAGTAGAAAAGGAAACGTCTGAGGTGCTGAGATCGTGAGGCCACGTAACATTCTCTGGGCAGGAGTGGCGTGGTCAGAGAAGGCTTCCCAGAAGAAATGGCTGTCGAACTGGAACCTGGAGCGAGAGTTAGATGAAGCAGGAGAAACTGGGTAGGGGTCGGGGAGGCAAAGGGTTCCAGGTAGAAACGTGCTGAAGCCAGAGAGGTGAGTGGGAAGCAGGAGGCACTGGAAGAGGTTGAGTATGGTTGCCGGGTGGGGTTTAAGGCAGAGATGTAGGGGGAGATGAGGAAAGGTGAGGTGGGAGAGGAAGGTAGGGTCTATGTTGAGAGCCTTGGTATTGCCGGGGGTGAAGGGTGCAGTCCTTGGAGAATTTTAAGCAGGGGAGGATGCACTCAGATTTGCATGTTACAAACAACAGTGTGTCTACAGGGTAAAGAACACACTGAGACAAGGCCAGAAGTTGGGAGGTCCCTAGGAGACAGTTGCTTTCACACAAGCGGGAGAGGACACTGGTTTGGACTGGGAAGGTTGTGGTGCAGATAGGGGGAATAGACAGATCTGGGTGACAGGGAAGGAACTAGAGGAGCTCAGTTTGGTGACTGGATGAGGCTGGAGAGAGAGGAGAGATGGTGGCAGTGAGGGCAGGGAGGAAACGAGGCTGATGTGCAGGTGGCTTGGGTACTTGCATGGATGGATAGAGGCCCCTGAAAGAGGACCAGGCTGTTGGGGGAAGGTTGGGAGTTGGACTTCAAGTGCCTATGTGACATCCAAGTGGAGAGATTGAGGGGACAGTTGGATATTTGGAGCTTGGAGTTCAGGAGACAGAGGTCTGGGTTGGGGACAGAGATGGGAACTCATCAGCAAATGGTGACCAAAGAGGGTGACGAGAGGACTGAGAAGACACCTGTGGGCATCATCATTTCACTAAGGGACAGGCAGGGGAGGGGGAGGGAGCCAGGAAAGGAGGCCAAGAAGCAGTGTTTTGAGATAGAATAAATATCAGGAGAGAAGGAGCCGGAATGGCAAGGAGGAGGTGCTCGGGGAAGCAGGCAGGGATAGCATGTCAAATGCTGCTGAGATGCCGGGCAAGACCAGCCCTGAAACTATCCACTCCACTCATAAGGAGTTGACTGGAGAATTGTCTTCAGCAGAGTGATGGAGCCAGGGCCAGAGTCTGGTGGACTCAGCCAGAGTGTGGGAGGGAAGGAAATGAGGAATGAGGCTGAAACATTCTTACAGGCCATTCAGCTGTGACAGTGCGGGGTGGGCAGACATGGTGTCCATACACTCCATAGGTACATACTTTCCTGCCCCCAGATCAATCAGTGAGGGAAGGAGAAGAGAAGAGGAGGAACCTCTGGCACCTTCTCCATCTAATCCTTAAAGTCATTTTGTAGCACTCGAAATATATGAAAAAAGAATACATGGAACATACTTGTAAGCCATGAAGCCAAACAACAAAATGATTATCTCAAACCCTCCTCCCAACCCAAGATCTCCAACCAGTGTGTTTCACCCCCATACCATGTCCCTGCCCAGCTCTGGGATAGACATTACCCTGAATTTTATGTTTATTATTTCCTTGCTTTTGAAAATACTTTTATTAGGTGTGAATGTATCCCTAAACAATATATTGTTTTGTTTTGCTTGTTTTTGAGTTTTATAAAAATGCTATTATAAAGTATGGAGTCTTCTGCAACATTCTTTTCCACTACACATAAGGTTTCAAAGGTCCACCCATGCTGGTGGGGGTCGTGGATACTGTCTCATCTGCACTGTTGTAGATTCCATTGTGAATATGCACAATTTATTATCAGTTCTTCTGTTGAGGAACATTTGGGTTATTTCCAGTCTACAGCAGGCAGGTGACAGGTTTCTTGGGACAAGAAGTGAGAAGGGAGGGAGTGGGGCAGTGTCTCTAGTGGTTGGGGCATTCGTTCAACAACAGAAGAGGAGGCTGGTCCCAAAGTGCAGCCCCAAACCCACAGAGGACACCCCAGGGGCTGGGCACCAGTCAGCAGGATTTCCAGGCAGGCTAGAGGGGAATTTTTGGAGGGGAATTCAGGCCATGATCAGTACTAGGAAGGGGTAATTGCCATCCAGAAATTTGTCCCGAGAAACTGGACCCCTGGCCTTTGGTTCCCAGGGAGAATGGACAGCTCAGCCATCAGGTAGGAGGCTTAAAACATTAGAAAGGAGAAAAGGGCAGAAATTAGAGGTAGGACCAGAGGAAACAAGTCCCGACCTAAGCCATCAAAAAGTTAGGGTCAAGGAGATAAGTTGCAACGTGGACATGTCCAGGGGTCATCCCGGGGGACCATGCGGTCAGATCTGTTTGACAATGACAGCTATTCCAGGAGTATCATGTGGGCCTGGCATGCAGAGCCAAGCCGCAGAGCGCTGGTTTGGACCGAGTGGCAGGGTGGAGGGCAAGGCTGGTTGTTTTGCTGCTTGTCTTGCTGTGGAGAGGCACATGGGTTAGCCATCAGTAGGGCCCAAGCTGTGGGGAGCTGGTGGAGGGGGCAGACAGGGAGGGAGCCACTGGTTTGGACAGATCATGTCTGCAAATGGAACCACAGCCTTGGGACTGTTTACCACTGCTTGACCACACTAAATGCTTCCAGGCCTGGGCGAGAGGAGGAGCACAGGGGAAGGCCAGGCTCAAGGAAGCGCTCTTCCTCTTTCCAGCTGTGTGGGCTTGGGCATGTTTCTTCACCACTCTGAGCCTCTGCTTCTTTCTCTGTAAATCACCTACGCTCACTTCCCTGCCTGCCTTTTATTGTGAAGTAATGTGGGTGACAACACTTCGACAGGGTATAAGGTATTAAATATTTGGAATTTGTCTTACCATACATTTCAGATTCCGAGTCATTAAGGGAGAAAATGGTATCCTTTTCTCCTTGGAGCCCTCTTTTACTTTATTCTTATCACTTGTAAGAGCACTTTTCAGTTTGGGTCTCACATACCTGAGCTGACTTGGAACCTAGAGATTTAGGGACCTGGTTAGGTTCTGCCATTGACTTGCTGTGTGTTCTTGTGTATAAGTCACTTAACTTCTCTGCGCCTCATCTTCCTTGCCTGCCTCACCGGGTTGTTGTCAAATTCCAATATGATAAAGATTATGAATGGCTTTTCAAGCTGTAATGTTCTGTGCAGATAGAACACATGACTTCTTTGCCATACAGCCCCTCTCGCTTGTTGCCTAGGCTTGACCCAGATTGCAGCATTCCAGAACATAAACTCTAGCCAAAGAAATTACATTTATCTTAAACATATGACGGTGACGCCTTTCCAGTCATAGCCACAATAACGACTTGGGAAATTGTGATGGCCCAGAGCAGTTGCGGGCACTGCTCAGGCTGTGGGCAGGTTTCCTGTAATCTGCTGCTAAGGAACGTGGCTTCCCTGTCATTCCCAGCCTGTCCCCTGTCATTGCCTAGGTAACTCCCAGCAACATATCCTCATGTCAGTCTTCTTGAGGGCACCAGTGTGACTCTGGCTTGTACAGCAAGATCTGTCTCAGTGTAGATGAATCGTGGCAGAAATAACACACGCAGAGGAAAGGCTTCCAGCTCAGCTTTCAAGAACGTTCTTTCCCAGTTCCATTGCTTGGTCTATATCTTCTTCTAGCTCCCTGTATCTAATTCTCTCCTTGATCCTTTCCCTTAGATGCCTGAAGGAGATGCTGTTCCTAAATCCTAAAATGTTTCTCCTCTTTATTCTTTGTTCTTTTTGACCTCCTCCTTACCCTTCAGCCCAGTTACCCCAAGGGAAGAAGGCCAAGGAACAATGTAGCAAGTGGTCAAGGGCTTGGATTTGGTTTTTAGACGGCCTGGGTTTGAGCTAACCCTGGTACCTGTAGCTGGTCTTCTTGGCAAGTTAACAATTCTTAGCCTCAGCTTCCTTATCTGCAGTTAGAGACCATATTTGTACCTCCCTCTCAGAATTATTGTAAGTGCAAATAAGAGCAAACTAGGAAGAATATTTAGCACAGCACCTAGCACATAGGAAGCACTTAATAAATGACAGTTTTTACGATTATTCCATTGTTTGTTATCTGTAACCACAACAGCTCTCAAATTTGTCTATGACGAAATGCCTTAAAATTATAAGAAACCATGAAATATTCACATTTTAAACTTAACGGGAACACGAGTGTTCCAAGGAGCATAGTTTGAAAACCATTTCCCTAGCCTGGCATTTGTCACCCCCCGACCCCGGCCCCAGTGTAGCTTCCCTGTACCCTCCCTGAGCCCTGCAGTCTTGAAAAACAGATCCAATTGCTGTCTTGGACATAATTTGTGCTTTCCTATTGCTGCCCTTTGGTTCTCTTCTGTCTTGGCTGACCTGGCACGCTCTCTCCCATTCTTGCTGTTTCTTGAACTTCAATGCCTTCTAAGGTGTTATTCAAGCCCCATCTCCTAGATAAAGCCTTCCTCCAAAAACCACTTCTGATATTTCAGCTTCTTCTTCCTTTGGACTTTAACACATTCCCTGAGCACCCACTGAGAAAAGCCCTGAGCTAGTATGGACGTGTGGTTATGGATAAGACAGGGTCCCTGCTCTGAGGGGGTGCACAGTGTAGTGGGGAGAGCTGACTCATGAGAACTCCAGTCCCTTGTAAAAAATGCTGTGAGAGGGTCCATGTGGGATGCTGTGAGAGCCCAGAAAAGGGAGTCGTTAACTTTGCCTAACCCTGTCAGGGAAGGCTTCCCCGAGGAGGAGATGCTTAAACTGGAGCATAAAGCATGAATAAGGGTTTGCCAAGCAGAATATGATAAAAGCGTACACTCCCAGTTTTTCTCCTATGTCCCTGGCTGCTGCTTCTCAGCCTCTTCTTCTGGACCTGTCAGTGTTGGAGAGTCTCAGGGCTCCATCCTTGGAAAGGTGTCCACCTATTGACAATCATTCCTAAATGATCCCACGTAGCCTCCATGGCTTTAAGCACCAGCTCTGCGCTATTGGTGCCTACAGCTGTATTTCCAGTCCTGACCTTTCCTTGAGTTCCAGACTGGTATATCCCAGTGCCCACTTTAATTTTCTACTTGGATAGTTAATAGCCATCAAACACTGAACATGTCCAAAGTCAAGCTCTTGACTTCCCTCCCAAACCTACTCTCTATCATCTTTACTGTTTCAGTAAACGAGTGCCATTCAGTCAGTCACTCAATCCAAAAGTCTGAGACATCCTTCTTTTTTCTGTTTCCCTCCTTCATACATCCAATCCATAAGCAACTCTTACAAATATCCTTTAAAATATTCCCAAATGCAACCACTTCTAACCAACTCCACTGTTGCCATCCCAGTCTAGGCAGCCATCACCTCACACTTGAATGGCTGCCGTAGCTACCTTTGCTGCCTATAGCCTATTTTTCTCACTGTAGCCAAGGAGATGCTTTGAAACACTAGCTGGATTCAGTTACTTTCCTCACTGAAACCCTCCAATGGCTTTTTCGTTGCACTTACAATCCTGGCTCCTTCTCATGGTCTACAAGATGCAGCACCATCTGCCCCATGTCTATCTGACCTCATCTTCTGCCCCTCGCCCTCTCGCTCACTCATTGCTGTTCTTCAGAAGTGGCCTTTGTTCTTGCTGTTCCCTCTGCCTGGACTACTCTGCCCCAGCTATTCAAACATGACTTATTCTTTTTATTTTTTTGAGATGGAGTTTCACTCTTGTTGACCAAGGCTGGAGTGCAATGGCACCATCTCAGTTCACTGTAACCTCCGCTTCCTGGGTTCAAGCGATTCTCCTCCCTCAGCCTCCCAAGTAGCTGGGATTACAGCTACCTGCCACCATGCCCAGCTAATTTTTTAAAATATTAGTAGAGACAGGGTTTTACCATGTTGGTGAGGCTGGTCTCGAACTCCTGACCTCAGGTGATCCACCCACCTCGGCCTCCCAAAGTGCTGGGATTACAGGTGTGAGCCATCATGCCCAGCCCAAAAATGACTTATTCTCTCACTTTATTCAGCCCCTGTCCATATGTCACCTCCCTGAGACTTTTGCTTCTGGTGATGAGGGAGTAACAAAGACTAAATGTAACCTTCTGCAAACAACTAGACTATCAGAAATATATATGAATACGTACATGAAAGAAGCATTTTCAGACTTTGGACCACAGATAGCTCAGCACTGTGATCTCTGAGAAAAGGGGGAAAAAACCAAGGTGAGTCTTATGGTTGCCTGAGCTTTTCATCTGGGGGCAATTTTTGGAATATGGACACAGAGGAGGTGAACCTAAACAGCATCCAGTGACCTCACTGAGTTGAGGAGATGAAGATTGAAGTTTGGGAAGGCTAAGGTGGCTGGAAGTTGTGGGGCAGAATTATAGAAAGGAAGGAGCTAAGCAGGAAAAGAGCTCCAGAAAGCTGCATGGGATCTCAGTGGGTCTCTGCTGAGTCCTAGGCTGTGCATGCATGGAGGGTTAATCCACAAAACTGGACAAAGAATAATCGGGGGACTGATAAGCTGAACCATTTCCAGGGCTCACACAGGACAGAGAGGCATTCGAACACTGAAAAGTCGTAGTGAAGAGTCTTTGGTGATGGCTGGGAGCATGCAATGGAGTCTCCAAAGAAGTTCTGCCTTAATGGGGAGGGTTAAATCTTCCTTGGGATGAAGGTTACTCCAGATCCATCCGATTCACCACAAGCAAAAGGCTTTGAAGGCATCAGGCTGATTTGCAAATAACTGACTGCCAAAACAAAGCCCAGCACTTTAAAAGGAAGACAAAGTCCAGACTCTCAGCATTGAAATATCACAATGTCCAGCATTCAATTATAAAAAATCTCTAAACATTCCACAAAACAGGAAAAGGTAACCTTTACCAATGGGGGAATCATTTAAGAGAAACAGATCCAAAAATATCAGAAATGATGAAACTAGCAGGAAAAGGATACTAAAACAGCTATTATAACTATATACAGAAATTTTAAGGAACATATGAGCTTAGTGAAGAGAGAAATGGAAGCTAGTGAAAAGAGCCAAATGAAACTTCTATAACAGAAAATATAATCTCTGAGGTGAAAATATCACTGGATGTGATTAACAGCAAATTAGACACTGAAGTAGAAATCATCAGTGAACTTGAAGACATAGCAATAGAATGTGTCCAAAAATAGAGAAAAATGACAAGGAAAAAAAGAACAGACTCTCAGTGGACTATGATCCAACATCAGGTGGTCTAACGTGTGTAATTGAAGTCCCAGGGCAGAAGAGAGAGGGAATATTAAAAACTTTTGAAGAAATAATGGCCAAAATTTTCCAAATTTGAAAAAACCCATCAACCCACAATCTAAGAAGCTGAAGACATTCCAAGTAAAATACACACACACACTCCCCCCCAACATTATAATCACACTATTGGAAAATCAGTGATGATCAGAAAATCTTAAAAGCAGTCAGAAAGAAAAGATACACTATGTTCAGAAGAACAAAGAATAACCACAACGTTCTCATCAGAAACTGTTCTGGCCAGAGACAATGGAATGACAAGTGTCTCCTCTTTAGCAAGGCCCCCCTGGCCCTCCTGGGTGGATCACCAAATGCTCCCCTCCACCCACTATATCACACTCTGCTCTTACCTCTCTCTCATTATTGACTTGCTTGTGGTATCTCTTCCCTCTAAAACGTAAGCTACAAGGGGGTAGGAGTTTTGTCTTATCACTGCTTTATGCTCAGTGCCAAGAACAGTGCCTGGTATCTAGTAGTGCCCAATAAATAATTGACAAAGTAAGTAATGCCTTCAGGCAGAAAAGTATGAGGGCAGAGAGCAGTAAAGCGTCCTTGAACTACTAATGTTTCAGCACAATGAGAGCCCAAGATGTGTAGTAGTAGCAAGTGGGAGGAGATAAAGCTGGAGTGTTGACAGATGTCAGGCCATAGAGCAATTTGTAGGACATGCTGTGGGACTTGGGCTTCATTTTGTAGACAGGGATTTTAGGCAGAGGAGTGTTAATAGTCTATTTGCACTTTAGAAAAATGGCTCTGGCAGCCCCTTGTGTCAGATGAATTAGAGGGGCGAGTTTGAGAGCAGAGGAAAGGCGAGAGATGGCACAGACTTGCAGAGAGTAGAAGCAGAGGGAATGGGCCAGGTCTAGAAAGTTTTTTAGGAGGTAGAGTATGCAGGTGTTAGTGACCAGCTGGTTGTAAGGGATAAAGAGGAAAGTTTTCACTTGTGTGATTGGGTGGATAAGGAATACAGAAAGCAAAGGAGATTTTAGAAAAATACGGTGTATTCATTACCTATTGCTGTGTAGCAAATTACCCCAAACCTTAGGAGCTTAAAACAACAAATATCCACTGTCTTGCAGTATATGTGGGTCAGGAATTTATGCTTAGCTGACTGCTTTTGGCTCAAAGTCTCTCGCAAGGCTGCAACGCACATGTTGGCCAGGACTACAGTCACCTCAGAACTTCACTGGGGAAAGCTCCTTCTCCAAGCCCACTCCCATGGCTGTTGGCAGGTCTCAGGTACCCCCTGACTGTTGGCTGGAGAAATCAGTACCTTGTCACCTGGGCCTCTCCATGGGACAGCTCACGACAGTGTGGCAACTGGCCTCCCTCCGAGTGAGTCAGCAAGAGAGAGAAAAAGCGCCTGCAGATAGAAGCCACAGTCTTTTTATAACCCAATATTAGAGAAGACATTTCATCATTTCTGCCCTATTCTATCTGTTAGAAACAATTCACTGGGTGAGGTCACACCCCAGTGTGTGTGAGGGGGGATTACATAAAAGGAATGAATACCAGGAGGTAGGGATGATTGGGACCATCTTAGAAAGAGTTGACCACAGAGTGCATTTGGATACGCTGAAATTTGTGGACTCTAGGACCTCCCAGTTGGGGATACTCTGGATGCAGATGGAAGTATAGGTGTGGGGCTCAGGAACGAACCCCTGTTGTTGGGCTGTAGTTTGGAGCCTTCACATAAATTTATAATTAATGGCTCAGGAATCTCCCCAACTTGATTTGAAGCTTCTAGAGGTCATGAATAAAGGACAGATACCTTTAAACTCCCCAGGGAGCCCCTCAAGTAGGAAGTTCTCAACACCTAGTTGCTGATTGAATTATTTGGGGAGGCAGAATATCACATGGTTGAAAACCTCTCTCTCTGTTTGACAATTCCTGCTCCGTTAGAGGGACTTGGAAAGAGGCTTTCCCCTTTCTAAGCTGCACATTCCTTGTCTGCACAAAGTGGATTTTTTTTAAAAAAAAGAAAGTACAGCTTTTTTTTCCTGGGAACCCCAGTATATCACATTGGTAAAAGGTAAAATTTGATCTGATCAGTTGGCCTCCCCCTTGCGACCCCAGAAAAGAATCCCCGTTTGAAAACCACTGGACCAAGTAAATACCTGATTTTCTGCCAACTGGGACATTCTGTGATTTTATGACAGGATAACTCTACATCTCTCCCAGTTATGTGATTCTATTTATTAAGATCCATTGATGCTACATATTTTATTGGACTTTTGAAAAGAAAATCATGCATATTTCCTTGAACTTATGAAAAAATGTCATAAAGC
Source organism: Colobus angolensis palliatus (assembly GCF_000951035.1). NCBI lineage: Eukaryota > Metazoa > Chordata > Mammalia > Primates > Cercopithecidae > Colobus > Colobus angolensis. The sequence goes on from NW_012120821.1 coordinate 9,767,242, forward strand.
TGACTCTCATTAAGCACTTTCTATGTATCAAGCACTGTGCAAAAAATATTATATTGCATTATCTTTATTTAATCTTTTCTCCCCTACTGGAGTCTAAGACTTTGTTTAGATCACTGTTGTATTTCCAGCAGCTAGAATAGTTCTTGGGACATAGAAAGCATTAAATAAATATCTTCTGGGCCGGACACGGTGGCTCACACATGTAATCCCAGAAATTTGGGAGGACAAGGCAGTTGGATCACCTGAGGCCAGGAGTTTGAGACTAGCCTGGCCAACATGGTGAAACCCCATCTCTACTAAAAATATAAAAATTAGCTTGGCGTGGTGGCACGTGCCTGTAATCCCAGTTACTCGGGAGGCTGAGGCAGGAGAATCACTTGAACCTGGGAGGCGGAGGTTGCAGTGAGCTGAGATGGTGCCATTGCACTCCAGCCTGGGCAACAAGAGAGAAACTCCATCTCAAAATAAATAAATAAATAAATTAAATTAAATTAAAAATAAAGACTTTCTGAATGGATGAACTAAGGTAAATAAGTACTATTCGTAGTTCTATTTTATGGATGAGGAAACTTGGGCTTAGAGCTGCTAAGTAACTTGCCTGTAGTCACACAAGTTAAAGGCAGAATTAAAATATGAAATGAGCCCCTCTTGACTGCAAAGCACACTAATGCCATTTCTTTTTGGTGGAATTGGCAGGAAACTGGAAAGAGATAGCATATATTGAGTACCTTCTATATGATGAGCATAGGCCTAGGTATTGCTTTTCACTGCCATTATCAACAACCCTGACAGATGCTATTGTTATCCTCATTTCTCAAATGAGATCATGGAGGCTCAGAGTCGCTAGGCACCTTACCTAGAGTCATCTAGCTAGTGTAAGGGACTGAGCTGGGATTGGAGCCCAGGTCTTTCTGACTCCAAAGCATTCCTGTACAAGATCCAGCATATTCAAAAACATGCATTCAAGTTTAGGTTCTGGAAAATATCATGCCACTGGTGGGTGGAGATCAATAGGCCTGATGAGGCTTTACCACCCCTGCTCCAGCTCCCAGCATTCTCAGCTTTACATTCGTGAAACCACTGGGCATTGAACTGAGAAGAGTCCACCAGGCTGAGAAAGTACAAAATATACCAAAAAATAAGAGTTGATGACTAAGGATGATAAACGTCGTCACCACAGCCTGCTGCTCTCTATAGCCTCATCAACATCACATGTCTCAGACCAGGTCTGAAGTTAGACTGATGATGTCACCAGAGTCTCTAAAAGGGCTCATCACTCACATCCACTTGTCATGTATTATTAAGCAGATCTATAATACATGTAACATTTCTTACTGAATTTCCATTTCTTTCTTTTCATGACCAAGGAAAGAAAAATAGAGTGAGGATGACTTTTCCCAACTTTTCATCCTTATTGCCCTTCACTGAAAAATAACTTCATCTTGAATCACCTCCCAAAAATGGTCATTCAGGCTCTAATTTCATTAATAAGGATGGAACTACAGTTTAATAATTATCATTTAACTAATGCATATTCTATATAGACAAGTAAATGGATTTCCCTCATCTTTCCTCCTTAAATCCACAGAGAAGGGGAGTCTACAACCCTATCTTTTTCTTTTTTCTCTTTATTCTCCACATTACTTTTTGAGACTTGGGGTTCTATTAATTATGTTAGAAATTTTCTGCATTATCACTTCTGTAGCGATAACGAGAGTCCTCCGGAGAATCGAAAGTCCTTGTCGTCTAAATCAGAATCTCATTAGGGGCAACGATCTCAAGGATGAGCAAAAGTTATCCAGATGAAGAGTTTTTTTTAGGCAGAGAAAAAAATGCTCATGAGTGGCTGGCCCTGATTGTAGGGCCTGTAAGGAATGGGAAGAAACCTGAGTGACTGGAAGACAAAGCTTCACCCAAGGCAGAGTGCTGGATGTAAGAGCAGGTGTGAAGCAAACGGTGTTGGAGAACTCCAACTGTGCAGGGCCCTGTGCTTAGAAGGGCTCTGAGCTTGATTTAACGTGCTGTGTTGTCACATCCCTATTGTGAAACTGTTTGTCCTTTTTGAACACAGGGCCCTGCATTTTCATGTTGCACTAGGCCACATAAATTGTGTAGTCAGTCCTGCTTGGGTGTGAAAGCCAGCTCTGTCATTGATTAACTAGCTAGGCGGTCTCTGGGAAATCCACTGGCCTTCCTGAGATTCAGTTTCTGCTTCTGTAAAGTGGAGCACACAATCCTTTCTTCAAATACACTGTCATGAGGATTCAATGAGACTCTGAATAATCAGTGCTTTGTATAGTAATGGGTGCCTGGTAGGTGCCTAATCAATATTCCCGTCTTCTTAACTAAGAGAGTGTATCTGAATCACCTGGGGAATTTGCTTTTTTTCAAAATACATTAACCTGGGTTCTGCTCTGAGCACTTCTGACTCTGTGGGGATGTGGTGGGTTTTTTATGTTTGTTTGTTTTTTGAGAGAGTCTTGCTCTGTCACCCAGGTTGGAGTGCAGTGGCACCATCTTGGCTCACTGCAACCTCCACCTCCTGGGTTCAAGCAATTCTCCTGCTTCAGCCTTCCATGTAGCTGGGACTGCAGGTTCACGCCACAACACCCAGCTAATTTTTGTATTTTTAGTAGAAACGGTGTTTTGCCATGTTGGCGAGGCTGGTTCAAACTCCTGACCTCAGGTGATCTGCCTGCCTCGGCCTCCCAAAGTGCTGGGATTACAGGCATGATGAGCCACCAAGCCCGGCCGATGTGGTGGTTTTGAACGAGGTCTTTATATGACACTGATGTATACCTCAGGTTTCCAAAAGCAGCCTTAGATTCTCAGAGAGCTAGCTAAGAAGCCAGAGAGAAGCAGAAGAAAAGGCAGAGGGAGAAATCAATGGACTACTACTCATCCTCAACATAATAAAAAACCTGTTAAAGAAGAAAGAGGTCATCAACTTAATAGCCCTTCAGATGACAAAGACAGTGCTGAAATGCACTGTAGGAACTCATCCCATTATCAAGGTTCCTATAAAATTTTCTGCTGCCCATTTGGTCTGACAAGTACCCCCAGAGGAAGAGGGGCTGTGGACAAGAGAAGCCAGGGTCAAGGCCAAGGTTGGGGACTGAATTTGAACTTATTTTCAACTTAATGACCCTAATACCGTACTCAATAGAGACAGTAATTCTGAATTGTGTTTATCCTGCCCAGATTTTAGGCTTTGACATTCTTCTAATGAAAAATCTGAAGCCTATACTACTTGAAGTAAATGCAAATCCCAGTATGAGAATCGAACATGAGCATGAAGTAAGTATTTTGAGCATCTCATTGACTATGTTGCCATATAGCTGAATATTCCTACCCTCATGTTGCTCACTTAACAAAACAAGATGGAACATTCTCACATTTTCATAGCCAAATTCTATTCAAGTCAAATAATTTCAGTTTTGTTGCGTTCTGAATATAGACTATTAATACAAGACCTCTCTGACCTATGGTCACTTCCCAGCATGCCGTTTTTCCAATTTTTAAGGTTTGGAAACTTAGAAGCAGCTGAGCCTTCCCATCAGTTTTGACATGAACTAATTAGTTAGCCTCAGGAGATGAACTAATTGAAATTCTATGAATATGATTTAGTCATGTTGACATACTTGAATCACTAAGATAAATAGTACATTTAGCAGTGGTTATATTTTTCTCCCTCTCCCCCAAAAAATTCATTTAAAAAACTGGAAGGAAATACAGCAGATATCAGTATTGGGTTTAGGGGGGATTATTTGGATTATTTTAGTTTTCTTAACCCCTTTCTATATTTCTTAATTTTCTGCAGTGAGCATGTATAATTCTGATAATTAGAAGAACATGGTGCTATTTTTCCTCTTCATGTATTTGGTTAATTTATAAAAGGAAATTGACATTCTTAAGGTAGTATAAAGGAAGTCTTTAACAATTTTCTTCTATAGATTAGCATAAGCAAAATTTACCAGCATAACCCCTGGAGCTAGCTGGATAGCCACTTGGCACTGAATCACAGTCTCCACTGTGACACAGAATCCTTACCCATTCAAGCTTTCTCCAGGGGTGTTTGAAAATGTCCCCAGCCTCGTTGATGAAGAAGTGAAAGTGGCTGTGATCAGAGACACTCTGCGCCTCATGAACCCACTTAAGAAGAAAAGGGAGAACCAGTAAGTACTTTTTTATGTCGTTCATTTCTATCAACTCTGCCTCCTAACTCTGCTTCATATCCTGAGCAGGTAAGTTCTTGGAACCTGCTACCATTGTGAGTGAGATTTACATCTTAAACAATTCTAATAAAATATCTTCGTTTTATAAATATCAGCCCCCAAGCAACCAGTGACTCAAATTGGGAGTAATCTGACAAATGGGCTTTTGTAGATGAATTTGTGAGTGTTATCCAAATCTGGAATATCTCTTCTAAGAAGCCGTCTCCCTCAAGGTTAGGCGCCCACTTGCCTGCCGTTGTGCGCCTAGTGCTTCTCTGAAATCCTCAAGCACAGAAAGAGTACAATAAAATGCACGAGAAGAGGGCCACAGGTAACTAGGACATGGTAAGAGTTGCTTCCTTTTTATTTTCTTCATGTTTACACTCTTGCAGTATAAACTTTCAGTTTCAAAATTGGCAAAGCCAATTTAATGACACTTCTATGATATTTACAACACTTGTAATTCTGCTTCATCCCCACCCACTCAGTGGTACCTTACATTGCATTGTTGGTGGATATATGTGCTCCGCCCTCCCTCCATGGAATCACCCCAGAAATGAATGATATTTCACCTGAGTATGTTGTTCTGTTTTTACCAAATTCCAGGCTCTCACAAAGTAGGGACTGAGTACATATCACTGTGTCAATGTTTCAGGAAGAAAAATCAAAGGCATCTCAAATAGCACTTCTCATATCCCTAGACTAATCAGATTAACCCTAATGTACGCAGACAAATAAAGCACTTGTCAGTAATTGTTCAAGACTGGGAGGAATGCAGACTTCCCTAAGCAAGTGGTGTTTTGTGGGTTCCTCTACCAAGGTTTCTCACCATCTGGGCTCAAGCCCAAATATCACCCTATGGTCGTGCTGCTCACGCTTGGCTGCATGTTAGAACCCTCTGGGCAGCTTTCAGAAATACCAATACTAGAGTTTCCACTTCTAGAGGTGCTGATTTTAATTGGCCTGGGTGGAAGGCCTGGCCACAGAAAGTTTCTAGGTTCCCTAGGTGATTCTGCTGTGCAGCCAAGGCTGAGTGCCACTGCCCTGCAGAAAATATTACCCTGAAGAAGTATTGGTCACAGTCTGAGTCAGGCTGGATGGCGCCTGTCCGGCTGAGCCAGCTGAGTTCTTCTCCAGAGTGTTCTTGAGAACACTGTGAGGCACAGATTGCCATTGTTGGCAAGACTTGGCTGAGAATGTTTACCTGTAGTTTGTGTGGGCCAATCCCACCAGGTGTGGCTTCTTCCACCGATCAGTGCTTCAAAGCTGTCCTCTCAGCAGCTCAGACCCAATGGCAGCCAAATAATGTGTTCACCAGTATGTATGCGTCTGCAGCTGCTTTCTTTAGCCATCTCAAAGGAAAAGCAATGGATTAATTGCAATTTGGTCAAAATTACTGCAATAAAACTCATTCCTCAAAAATCTATTCTCTAATAGTTATTGGACTCACCAGCAGATACTAGGTTCTGAGAAATCGTATAGTACTGTAAGGAGGTTTGGGTAGTAATGTATGCCAGTATGGCATAGCAGTACAGCTTTTTTAGGATGACTTTGACACAACAGTGTTCTTTTTTTTTTTCTTTTTCTTTTTTATACTTTAAGTTCTGGGATACATGTGCAGAACATGTAGGTTTGTTACATAGGTATACACGTGCCATGGTGGTTTGCTGCGCCTATCAACCCGTCATGTATGTTAGATATTTCTCCTAATGCTATCCCTCCCCTAGTTCCCACCCCCCAACAGGCCTCAGTGTGTGATGTTCCCCTCCCTGTGCTCATGTATTCTCATTGTTCAACTTGCACTTATGAGCGAGAACATGTGGTGTTTGGTTTTCTGTTCTTGTGATAGTTTGCTAAGAATGATGGTTTCCAGCTTCATCCATGTCCCTGCAAAAGATATGAACTCATCCTTTTTTATGGCTGCATAGTATTCCATGGTGTATATATGCCACATTTTCTTTATCCAGTGTATCATTGATGGGCATTTGGGTTGGTTCCAAGTCTTTACTATTGTGAACAGTGCTGCAATAAACATATGTGTGCATATGTCTTTATAGTAGAATGATTTATAATACTTTGGGTATATACCCAGTAATGGGATTGCTGGGCCAAATGGTATTTTTGGTTCTAGATCCTTGAGGAATCACCACACTGTCTTCCACAATGGTTGAACTAATTTACACTCCTACCAACAGGGTAAAAGCATTCCTATTTCTCCACATTCTCTCCAGCATCTGTTGTTTCCTGACTTTTTAATGATCGCCATTCTAACTGGCGTGAGATGGTATCTCATTGTGGTTTTGATTTGTATTTCTCTGATGACCAGTGATGATGAGCTTTTTTTCATATCTTTGCTGGCCGCATAAATGTCTTCTTTTGAGAAGTGTCTGTTCATATCCTTCGCCCACTTTTTGAGACACATCAGCATTCTTATTCCTTTATTGGGAACAAGAAGTTCAAAAGTCGTTGTATGGCCTGAGTCTTTTTAAGCTCTGCCACCTAAACATGAAGGGATAGAAGCGTTCTACTATATTTTCATTAAATGACATTGAAACAAAATTAGTTTTTCTTGTTCTAGTTGCTTTTCTTTACCTACACCAATTAATCCATAGGAGCTGCATTCTATGTGGTCTATATGAGCTGCAGGCCTAAAATTTAATAATAATGGAGCATAGGACCATTGAGAAGGATTGGAAAGGCATTTTACAACTTATCAAATCATAAATAGCAGCACCTCATTTTTAATTTAAAAAGCATTGACTTTTTTATTGGTAGCCAGGAACAGTTAGAAGTTGAACCTGACTTTTATTCTAATATAAAACCCTTTCATCTCATCCTCTTCTTACCTATAATGTAAAGATATATGATAATAGCTCAATGCCATTTACTGATTTTTTTCTTAATTTCACCTTTTTTTTTTTTAACTCGGCAAGGATTATCCATGAAAGTACTTTGTAATCCATAAAGTGTGTTTACATGTAAGGGATTATGATCATTTTGATAAATTTACCATGCGGAGGAAAAGGCTGAAATTATTCTCAACTCCTTTGTGTAGAAATGTTTCAGAATAAGTTGAAAAATTACCCTATTTATACCACACAGTGTCGTAGTGCTGAATCCTGCGTCTAAATCTGAGACTATGTCACTCCAACTGCATAAAATGATGTTATGTAGACTTCCAGGCTAGAAGCTACCTTTAGAAGCTAGGGTTTCTAGTGTTTGCACAGAATCTGACATATTTTTTGGAAAAAAAAAAAATGGAATCTCAGCCTTTCCCTTCAACTCTTTAGCAAAAGAGGGTCCGAAGTGTCTGTCCGTCATTAGTTATTTCTTGAGAACAGTTTGTCAGCAAGACCACTGAGGCAGGTCTTCACTTCCTCACACAGACTAAAGATAAAAAGTAGATACCCCAAACTCCTCATCTCCCCAGACTGCTCTGGACAGGTGAAGAGGAATCCTTAGAAGGAGCCCCAGACCGGTGTCCATGTATCACGTGTCTCCTCGACCTCGGGGTCTTGTAGCCTGGGGTCAATTTCTTGGTGGGACTGAAAGCAATCCTCAGGCAGTCTACCGGGGAAGAACTTGACTCTGCTGACATCCACCCTGGCACAGTCGAGAGTACCTTCTGTGGAGCTGAAAAACCAGAGATTCCAATCCTAACTCTGTCACTAACTGGTGGTGAGTCCTTGGAGATGTTGCATAACTGTTTTGAGCCTCAGTATCCTTTTCTATAAAATGGGGATAATGATGTTCAAATAAACAATGAGAGGCCGGGCACAGTGGCTCACACCTGTAATCCCAGCACTTTGGGAGGGCGAGGAAGGTGGATTACTTGAGGTCGGGAGTTCAAGACCAGCCTAGTCAACATGGTGAAACCCCATCTCTACTAAAAATACAAAAATCAGCTGGGCATGGTGGTGCATGCCTATAATCCCAGCTACTTGAGAGACTGAGGCACAAGAATCGCTTGAACCCAGGAGGTGGAGGTTGCAGTGAGCCAAGATCGTGCCACTACACTCCAGCCTGGGTGACAGAGTGAGACTGTGTCTCAAAAAATAAATAAAAATAAAAATAAATAAGAAAAACTTTTAATGTGCTTGATAATGCTGAGTTTACCACTCAACAGCAGATCATGAGGCCAGGAGTTCGAGACCAGCCTGGCCAATACAGTGAAACCCTGTCTCTACTAAAAATACAAAAAAAAAAAAAAAAAATAATCAGGCGTGGTGGCGCATGCCTATAGTCCCAGCTACTTGGGAGGCTGAGGCAGAAGAATCGCTTGAACTCAGGAGGCAGAGGTTGCAGTGAGCCGAGATCACACCACTGCACTCCAGCCTGGCAGCAGAGCGAGACTCCGTCTTAAAAAAAAAAGAAAAGAAAAGAAAGAAAGTATCTACTGGACATGAAAGAAAAAAACAATGCTTAGTTATTATTCTCTTTCCTAGTATACTTAAAGTAGATTTTTTAGTTTAAAATCAATGATGTATCCTAAAAATGAAGCTGCTTGACGACTGTGGACTAGAATCGACACTGGAGCTGGTTACCAATGGAAGGTTCTGTTTCCAGGTAGCAAGATGTCACTGGCTGATATTTATTTCATGTGTTAGGAGAAATTACCTTTGGCTCCTGAAGGAGGAGAACATCTGTCATATGTGAACTATTTTGGCTAAGGTAGCATTTTATAATATCTAGTGACTTAATTGATTTTCTTACGAGGGTTCTGTGGAGGCTCTGTAGGGACATGGGAAGCAGGAAGCTTATGGGGTGGGATTCTGGAAACATTATATAAATGGAGATAAAATTCACATATGATACAATGAACCATTTAAAAGTACACAATTCAGTGGCATTTAGTATGTTCACAAAACTGCAACCATCACCACTAGCTCCACAGTGTTTTGCCACTCCAAAAGGAAACCATCAATCACTCTCCATTCTCCCTCCCCCCAGTTCCTGGCAACCAACAGTCTGCTTTCTGTCTCTGTGGATTTAGCTGTTCTGGATATTTCATCTGAATAGAATAATACCCTATGCAGTCTTTTGTGATTGGCTTCTTTCACTTAGTATAATATTTTTGAAGTTCACCCTTGTTGTGGCATGTGTCAGTACTTCATTCCTTTTTACAGCTGAATAATATTCCATGAGACGGATAGACCACATTTAGTATTCATTTGTCAGTTGATGGACATTTGGGTGGATGCCATCTCTTTTTCAACCAGAGGGATGCTACAATGATCTATTTCATATGTTGGCACTCTACATTAGATTTCTTTTGAAGAGAGGGGATCTTTTCTGCTATGAGAAGTTTTTAGAACCCCTGTTTTCATCCAGCCTCCTCATTTATTGCTAAAAGCACAGATTTTAGAACTCATCATGCTGGTCAGTTCCCTGGTTCAAGAATCTCCCTCTGAAGCCGGGCGCAGTGGCTCACGCCTGTAATCCCAGAACTTTGGGAGGCCGAGGCAGGTGGATCACGATGTCCGCAGTTCAAGACCAGCTTGGCCAACATAGTGAAACACCGTGTCTACTAAAAAATACAAAAGTTAGCTGGGCCTGATGGCGGGTGCCTGTAATCCCAGCTACTTGGGAGGCTGAGGCAAGAGAATTGCTTGAACCCGGGAGGCAGAGGTTGCAGTCAACCAAGATCGAGCCACTGCACTCCAGCCTGAGTGACAGAGCAAGACTCCGTCTCAAAAAAAAAAGAAAGAAAAAAGAAAAAAAGAATCTCCCTCTGAAGCATCACTGACAGAGGAGCAGCATGTGTCCTGGCAAGACAACAGAGTTGGTATCAGTCAGGCCTGGGATAATGTCCTTAATCCCCGATCATTGCACCCTGAGCTTGGTGGTCAAGTCACTTTGGTCTGATCATGTCTGTAAAATGGGAATCCAGGTACCTCCTTGGCTGGATTGTCATGGTCATGATACGAAATGACACGTGTGAGAAAGCCCCATGGGATCTGAGAGCATTAGACAACAGCTAGTTCTTAGAGTCACAGTCAATCACGCTTTCCTTTAAAATCATGCTGATGGTGACAAATAAGTCATCAGCTCTTGGGGCAAGCTGTTTGGGTTGTGGACATAATGGTTCTGCCCCCCTGAATCATACACGGGGAAGCTATGCTGGAGGGAGGTACGAAACTTGCCCCAAGACCCAAAGCTAGTGAGAAATAGACTGGAAACTGGGCCCTGGGTCTGACTCCTACACTAGTGTTCACTTGGCCATGAGGCTGTATTGGTCTCCAGTTTCCATTTTCACATTCAAAGCTTAACTTTGAAGGTACGTGAAAAAAGTAAGAATAATCAATGGAAAATTTTCCCTTTCACTCAAGGTATTTGGGCAGCCTAAGTCTTTTTTTTTTTTTTTTTTTTTTTTGAGACGGAGTCTCGCTCTGTCGCCCAGGCTGGAGTGCAGTGGCCAGATCTCAGCTCACTGCAAGCTCCGCCTCCTGGATTTACGCCATTCTCCTGCCTCAGCCTCCCGAGTAGCTGGGACTACAGGCACCCGCCACCTCGCCCGGCTAGTTTTTTGTATTTTTTAGTAGAGACGGGGTTTCACGGTGTTCGCCAGGATGGTCTCGATCTCCTGACCTCGTGATCCACCCGTCTCGGCCTCCCAAAGTGCTGGGATTACAGGCTTGAGCCACCGCGCCCGGCCCTAAGTCTTTCTTTTTAAAACTTCTGTCAGAGGCAGAAGTAAATAAATTGCAATCTCAATTATTTTTAAAACAATGTGCTTATTCCATCAATTGATTAATTTTTGGCGCCTGAGGGACCCATTTTACGAGTATTGGGCTCCTCTTCCTGAACATAGATATTTCAGGGAACTGGACTCCTTTCTCAAGAATCATAACCATTCAGGACCCCAGTGTAATATAAATGAAGACAGAGACAGGCTTGGAGAAATCGGAGGGGGTTTTATTGATATCACGATGCCACACAATGCCTGGGAGCTGGGTTATAGACTGCTTTCCTCTTATTCAAAGATATATATTTGGAACATGACTTATATAAGGCCCAGAAGCCCCTTTTTCTGCAGTAACATTTCACAGTCCTCTCCCCGTTTCATTACTTCCTATCACCATAACAACCAGGTTTGCTGTAAAGAGAGGGAGTCAGTCTGCCAAGCAGCTGTGGTTCTAATTTGGAAGTGTTTGTCCACTAAAGGTTTTATTGGGCGCTCAGGCTTTACTTCCTACCTTGACTCCAAGCATATCTCTTGGGCCCTGTGCCATATTTAGTACCAATAGATGAATCCCCAAATCTGGTAGATTCTATGTAGAATCTAGAATAAAGTTGAAACATTCTCAGAGAATAGAAAACAAGGAATCTCCCAGTGGACTCTGTTTTGTGGCTGGGTCTTGTCGTACAACCAAGGAATGTGGCTTTGTTCAATCCTGGAGAAGATTAGAGAAACATTAATCAGAAATTCTCCAGGCCCAGAACCCTGTCCCTTAAATTGGTAGCACCTCTTATTGAAGTCCCCTCAAAAATAAGGAAGAGGGCTTCTTAACTATCTAGACTAAGCACGCTGTTGTAAATATAGAACATGATCTTTCTGACTGGAGAATGGATTCTTCCAGAAGAATCATCCACTATCCTGCTGGATGGCCTGTTCATGTATGCACTCCTGACCTTTGGTTGAAATTCTGGGCTCAATTGATTCCTGAGGTGATATGATTTGGCTCTGTGTCCCTACCCAAATCTCATCTCAGATTGTAATCCCCACAAGACCTGGTGGGAGGTGATTGGATCATGGGGGTGGTTTCTCCCATGCTGTTCTTGTGGTAGCGAGTGAGTTCTTGTATGTGCACATCAAAGCACAGCACTTTTTTCTTAACCTTGTTTATGACACAGAGACATTTGTTCACATGTTCTCCTGCTGACCCTCTCCCCACTATTACCCTATTGTCTGGCCACATCCCCCTCTCCAAGATAGTAAAGATAATGATCAATAAATACTGAAGGAACTCAGAGACTGGTGCCGGTGCAAGTCTGTATACTGAGCACCGGTCCCCTAGGCCCACTTTTCTTTCTCTATACTTTGTCTCTGTGTCTCTTTCTTTTCTCAAGTCTCTTGTTCCACCTGACAAGAAATGCCCACAAGTGTGGAGGGGCTGGCCCCCTTCAAGTTCTCATGAGATCTGGTGGTTTAAAAGTGTGTGGCAGCAACCCCTTCTGTCTCTCTCTTTCCTGCCACCTTGTGAAGAAGGTCCTTGCTTCCCCTTTGCCTTCCGCCATGATTGTATGTTTCCTGAGGCCTCCCAGTCATACTTCCTGTTACGCCTGCAGAACTCTGAGTCAGTTAAACCTCTTCGTCATAAATTACCCAGTCTCAGGTAGTTCTTTGTAGCAGTGTGAAAACAGACTAATACATGAGGGTTCAATCAGGAACCCTGACCCTGCAGACCAGCACACATTGACCCCAAGCAACTTTGAAGATTTTACATAAAAAAAAAAAGTCTGGGTCACAGCTAAATGAATATTTGCATACTTATTTGCATTTCATTTGCACCATGTGTGGATTAGAGAAACAGATATTTATTTATTTCGAGTGTTTACTGACCACTTACTGTGTGTCGGGGAAGACTGCAGAAGAGAATTAGATCGCCAGCCAGTAGGGGTGGCAAGACCCACGCATCAGTATCTGTAAGGTGGAATGTGCTAAGTACTGAAAGCATAAAGACAAATTGCCAAGAGAGGAAAGTGTGGGGAGAGATTATTTCCTGATGGAAAGAACTTTTAAAAACTGACAAGGAGGTAGCACTTGAACTGAGGTTTAAAGCGTGAGTAGGATTTGAAATATGAAAATGAGGGGAAGGAGGTCCCTGGTGAAGGAAACAAAGGCACAAGGCTCTGTTGGGGGAGCCCTGAGGAGTTCAGGTAGGCAGGAGGAATGGGTGCATGGAGTGGATTAGGAGAGAGGAAGGTGGGAGCTAGGTGGAAACTCAAAGCCAGAGGTTTATGGCCTTGAATGTCAAGAAATTTGAGGCCAGGCACGGTGGCTCAAGCCTGTAATCCCAGCACTTTGGGATGCCTAGGCAGTAGATCACGTGGAGTCTGGAGTTCAAGGCCAGCCTGGCCAACATGGTGAAACCCTATCTCTACTAAAAATATAAAAATTAGCCAGGCATGGTGGCATGTCCCTATAATCCCAGCTACTCAGGAGGCTAAGGCAGGAGAATTGCTTGAATCCAGGAGGCAGAGGTTGCAGTAGCTGAGATCGCACCACCGCACTCCAGCCTAGGCAACAGAGGGAGACTCAGTCTCAAAAAAAAAAAGGAAAATAAATTTGAGCTTGTTTTTTTGTGATTTTTTTCCCCTCTCCTCTAATGAATGTGTCACAGTCTTTATTCTTAGTCCCTGGCACAGTATTCAAAACCTTTTTTTTTTTTTCCAACTTTTATATCAGGGTCAGGGCGTCCATGAGCAGGTTTGCTATGGAGTGGTTTCTATCTGGAGTGCACGAAGTCTTGAAGGATATCTGTGATTTTGTGTATATGTGTATTTTTTTTTTTTCTGGAGCAAAGGCAAGAAGTTTCATCATATTTTCAAAAAGTGAAGAACCGAACTGTCATCCTATTATCATTGGAGGCTATAAAAAGCCACAACAACTTGTCTGAGGTTCCTAGCTTCAAGATACATTGTGTTCCCCGTACCTTGAAAGGTCTCAGGTTTCAGATGATAGCAAATGAGAAAAAATATGCATACATTTTCAAGTGTGAGCAGGCAGGAGATGACTAATGATAAGTGCATTATTTTATGTGCAAGAAGTAAAACCAGACAACTCTCTTCCATTTGAAAATGTTTAAGCATTAAGTCAGAAGTAACCAGCAAAAGCCTTATTTGTGGGAAGTCTGTTGAGAGGGAACCATTTCCAAGATGTATGGGGAAGAATTTCCTGAGCTGATGTGAGAGTGTCATTCCAGAGGACCATTAGACAGGAGCCGAGCCCCTCTGCCGGCAGGTAGGCACGCTCTCCCTCTTGCCATGCGTGGAGCAGATGGGAAACTAGACGAGCATATGGCCAGTCAGTCATCATTACGGGGAAATGGCAGTGCTGAATTCTTTGTGGGCTCTTCCAGAGTTATTCCAGGTAGTGATGAGATAGCAAATGTGTTTGGAAATTTCCTTAGGAGTTGCACCAGTGAGCCTTAAATGTTTGTGTGCTTTTAGAATCAGCAGTTGTTAGCCCAGAGCACAGCGTGCGCTGGGCTTGGGAGACCAAGGTTTTAGTATCAGCTCCACCTTGGTCTCAGAAAAGTCACTTAGACCTTCTTGAGTTCAATTTCTTCATTAGAAAAAAAAAAAAAGGAATAATAGTTTCTGCTCTGCGTGGTTCACAAGGGAGTGTTTCTTGAGTGCTGGTTGTGTATAGCATGGTGGTAAATGTTCACATGTAGTCCCAGCTGGTCCTCACACAGGATCTGCAGTAGGGGCTATGACTATTTCTGTTTTATAGATGAGGACATCGAGGCTTGGAGAGGTTGAATGGTATGGCCAAGTCCACCTGCTTATGAGAGATAGACTGAGATTTAAAGGTAGGTCTGTTCAGCTCTTGCCCTGCAAGATAACAGACATGCAGGTATTTAGCACATGAAAGAGATGGGTGCCTGCAAGGTGTTAGCATTCCCTGGTTGGGTTCATGCCTATCCAAGGCCTGTTCTCCCTCTGTAAACTTTGGGGCAGGGTCTCATGTCTCTATCTCCAGGGCCAGGCGCAGAACCCAAGCAGGTGCTTATGGGTGAGGAAGGTCTGTGGTCAGTGAGGCGGTGACTTTATGTTCAATAATGTTCACAACCAGAATGAATATAATGTAAGCCAATGTACAAAGAAGAGTGACTTAAAGCAGAATCTCACATAAGACAAGAGAGACCATCCAAGACAGAAAATTCCCCGTGTGCAGTTATGTGTCCCAGACCGGAGAACAGGCTGAAGTTTCGTAAGAAGACCTGGTGAGCCAAGGACTAGGTTGAGTCATATGAAATCGCTGATAGTAGACAATTTCTGGAATACAAGAATGGCAATGTCATATGGTTCAACCTAAGAGTTGGCTGAGAATGGTCAAGACGAGCTTCTTAAAGAAGGTAAAGAAGTTGGGGCTTGCATTAGCTTGGGCTTGGATAAGTAAGAACATATAAGTAGACTTGGGAAAGGAAGTATGGAGGCAGGAAGCAGGTGACAGGGTTAGATGGAGGTGGGGAGGCACCAGTGGTGGGTCAGGACCACCCATCATAGTTCCAAAAGGGCATTCTGGGGTGGAGAAGACAGATGCTGCTTCCCTGCTGCCCATTTATTATTAAAATGTTGTCCTCGTTGTAAAAGTAATGTATGCTTATTGTAGAAAAATTGAGAAGTACTGAAAAGTGCATAGCATGACATCTCCGTCAAAGTCAGCCACCCAGAGCTAACCCGATTAACTTTTTACTTAATAAAAATAGTATAATCTTCTCCTGTCATTTATAGTTGAAGCCATACTGTCTGTGTAATTTTGGTATGCTGTTTTTATTTTTCTCCTCTTTTTGTGTGATGGAGTCTTACTCTGTCGCCCAAGCTGGAGTGCAGTGGTGCGATCTCAGCTCACTGCAACCTCTGCCTCCCAGGTTGGAGTGATTCTCCTGCCTCAGCCTCCCAAGTAGCTGGGATCACAGGCACCCACCAACACGCCTGGCTAAGTTTTGTATTTTTAGTAGAGACAGGGTTTCACCATGTTGGCCAGGCTGGTCTCGAACTCCTGACCTCAGGCGATCCACCCGCCTCGGCCTCCCAAAGTTCTGGAGTTACAGGCGTGAGCCACAGCGCCTGGCCTATTTTTCTCCCTTTTATAAGGCAGTAGTTGCCCCTTTCTCATTCACAACTCTTCTTGAACATCATTTTCATCAATGGCTGGACCAGAGTTTGCCTCCCTATTGGGGAATGTTCAGTTTATTTCTAGCATCTATGCTTAAAGCTCTGTGCAATGAGAATGGTGTCTTAGGGTAGAGAGAGTCCCTGGGGCAGCAGGAAAGGAGATCTACTCTGGTTTTCAATGTACAGTAGAAGAGCGGAGTGGGTGAGGGTTGGGGCCCTGGAGTGAGACTCTTGGGCGTAAATTTGGCTCTGCCATTTATCACCATAAATGGGGCAGAGATTCCCACTCTCTGTACTTTGTTTTTATTCATCCATAAAAGGGCGTTTTCAGTTGGATGTTTTTAAACCTACAAAGCAATGAGAAGTTCTTAATTTGGAGAGAAAGAATATGTTGCTTATTCCTAAGAAAGTATTTGACATGGAAAATATCCAATCTGAATGTAGTTAAATAAATTGAACAATATATGTAACCTGAAAGGGTTTCTTTTTTTTTTTTTTTCTGGAGGAAAAAAGTGTGGAGGAAGAGGTGGTAAAGTGGGAAGAGTGCTACAGCAGTGCCAGGTTCATCTTCAACTGTGAGGATGGACTTGATTTTCTTCTAATGATCTGTTAGATTATCAGAAATGGAAGATCAAAATGAAAGCCAGTTTCAGTCATCATTTGAAAATCCTTGGTTACACACCAAGTGTTTGGCAGTGTTCTCTAGCTGCTTTCCTTCCTTTTCTTTTAAGCAATTTCCATTTCTTCCTCCACTTTAAGCAGCCTAAGAGGCCTTTGCAACCCTCATCACAGAGGCTAATGAGAGAGGTGGAAGAGGGTGGAATCTGAGCATTTCAGAGCAGGAGGATCCACCCCCAGGCTCACCCTCTCTGGGCATGCATCTCATGAGTGAGAGTCAGCAGCCTTCTGGGTCTAGCTGTGGCTTTCCTGGATATGCAATTCCTGTCTAGGGGGATGCCTTTATTTACTTAGAGAGGATTATTTTCTTCCTCCAGACTGTACCATGCCTCTGCAGCACCGTAGACCAGTCCTGAGAAACTGCTAACGTGTGAATGAATACAAGTATGCCTGCGTGCATGAGTGAGTGCTGAGGGCTTGCTACATGTACGTCGTGTGCTAGAGGCTGGATCAGTGATGCCTGTAGCCTCTGTGAGGTACAGGAGGCAGCAGGAGCACCAACAGCCAGGTGAGCTAGGCCTGGGCATGAGGAGATGTGGGGCAGGAAGGAGGCAGTGAGGGAGACCTAAGCTGAGGAAACAAGTCCTGGTGAGGGCTGCAAGGCAGGAGAGGACATGGGGCTCTCAAAGCACTGACAGCTCCAGAACATTCATAACTGTATTCACAAATTCATGAAAGCTCCAAGCTGGAATCACCCTAATGTCCCCCAACAGAAGACAGAAGAATGCACTCATTATGGATATTCCCTTACTGGAATACTATACGTCAATGAAAACATGTGAATTATAGCATCGTACATGGATATTGACGTACAGCAAAAGAAGCAAGTCATACAAGAACATCTACAGGACAATTCCATGAAAGAAAATTCGTAACAGGCAAAACTAAACTTTGTTTTATAAAGGTGTAACTCTAAGTAGTCAAATATGAACAAAAGTGAGAAACAAAGATCAGAGGGTTTAAGGTGGTTGCTTCTGGGCAGGGATAGGCAGAGGGAGGTGTGATCTGAGAGGGTCACAGGTGGAGGCTGTGATGTGGCTATGGTCTATTTTTTAACCCAGGTGGTGGCTGCATAGGTTTTAGAATTATTCTTTAAATGTATGTGTCTGTGTTATAGATGCTTGTATATGTGTGATATTTGAAAATGTTACAGAAAAAAATAAAGAAGTCCAATGTGTAATACGGATCACAGTGAGCAAGCAGGGACAGTGTCAAGAGAGGGGACCAGAGCTGCAGGGCCTAATTAATGAGTCAGGCCAAGCATTTGGCTTGTCCTCCTAAAAGCAATGGACAGATTTTAAAAGCAGGCTGACACGATGAGGTGTGTATTTTAAAACCATCGCTTTGACTGCAGCATGAAAGCCAAATTGGGGTGAGGCAAGGGTGGCTGTGGGCCAGTTATGAGTTTTGGGGGATGTCGGTCGTGTAGGTTAGGTGGCAGGAGTAGGAATGGAGAGAAATGTTTGTATCAAAACGTTTTTAGGAGAATGAATGGACAGGGCTTGGTGATGGATTGGAT
Organism: Colobus angolensis palliatus; assembly: GCF_000951035.1. Lineage (NCBI taxonomy): Eukaryota > Metazoa > Chordata > Mammalia > Primates > Cercopithecidae > Colobus > Colobus angolensis. The sequence continues at coordinate 9,785,500 of NW_012120821.1, forward strand.
CTGAGATGTGAGTGTGAAGGAAGAACCAAGAAAGGGGCTTTGCCAACATGTGAATGAATACTCATGCATGCGTGCATGAATGAGTGCTGAGGACTTGCTACATGTACGTCCTGTGCTAGAGGCTGGATCGGTGATGCCTGTAGCTTCTGTTCAGCAACTGGGTGGCTATTGGTACCGGTAATGGAGGTGCCACAACGTGGGAGAAGAACAGCTTTGTGAGGGCCTGATGGAGGGTTGTGACACTTCCAGGGATATTACCTAATAGGTAGTTGGGTACATGGGCCAGGGGCTCACGAGGGGGTGTGGCCCATTACAAGAATAATTGCTCCACAGAGTAGACAGGGATGGTTTGGTCCCTAAGTGCGGACTAGACACTGTACACCAAGTGATTTTGGTGGCAACTGTGGTGAAGTGGGGTGAGCCCAGGACAGGAGGTCTGGGTTCCGATCCTGACTCTCACTCCTCTTTTTGGCACATTCTTAACCCTATTGCACTTCAGCATGCTCACGGAGCTTGGCCCTGCCTGCTGGCTCAGTTGCTGGGCACAGAAACATCCTGTCTTCACGGTGCCCTTTGCATATTACCTCTGTTGTCTTAATTCACTTTTAGGCTTTTGGAGTTGTGCAAGTGCCTTGGGGGCCTTAAGAAGCACTGGACCCCATTGTAAGCAGTGCGCATGCCTGACGGGGGAGTGATTGAGGACTATTGAGTGGAGCAGGCAGTGAGGGTTTCCCTAGAGCACCTGCTTCTCCGGGCTTCCCTAGCGAGCCTCCTCTGCTCGTTGTCATTACAGTCACCATCACCCCACACACCTGTGCAGGGCTTGGCAGTTTATAGAGTCATTTCAAACTGATTATCCTAAATGATATTTGCCCGACCATGCAAAGTAGGCAGGAAATGAGTCGTTCTTCCCATTTCACAGGCAAGGAAACCAAGACTCAAACAACATGGCATTTCACAAGCTTTAGGCTTTAAGACTGTATGTGTTGGAGGGTAGGTCGCTGGTCATGGAAACGGTTACCTGTGTCCAAATCTACTAGCTGAAGCCTCAGCTAGGCTCTGTTTCTATACACCATGACCTCTGTGAGGTGCTGGAGGAGAGAAAATCTGGAATCTGTCCTCAGAGGCCTGATTAGGAGTAGGGACTGAAAATCCTCTGCTGGGAGGAAATGGTGGAGGTGCTAAGGGTGTTTGGCTTAGAGAAAAAAGACCCCAGGAGATGAGATAGCATTTCCATTTTTACTTGAAGGTGGTTATGTGCGAAAGGGGATGAAGTCTCTTCAGGCATCAATAAGGCAGAGCAAAGACCCATGACTGAAATTTGCAGAGGGATTTAAGCTCAAAGAAAGAAAGAAAACAACAACAGCAAATGACTTACTTGGCCTGAAATGATAAGGGTTAACTGAAAGGAGTAGCAGGTTCCATGTAGTTAGAAGTAATCAAACCAAGGCTAAATAGCCATTCAGTTCTTAGTTGTGCTACCTTGGGCAAGCTGCTTAACCTCTCGGAGTCCAGGTCTCCTTATCTAGACAGTGAGCATGCTGTTCCTACATTGCAGGTTGGTTGTGAGGACCAAATAAGGCACTGAAGCAGATCTCTGGGGACATTCATTCCGCAAGTAGCTATTGAGTTCCTACTAGGTACATGACATACGTGATCTGACTTAATTTTCATGGAAGGCTGGCCCCTCACATTTTTGAGGCCCAAGAAAGAAAACAAATTGAAGCCTCAGCCTCCTTCTAGCCCCTCCTTCTCTTCCCACTCCTGACTCCATCCACCACTGCAAGGAATTGGGTAGACCCTACAGTTCACACATCTCAGCTCTGTTCACAACGACCCCCACCCCCAACTGGCTATTCCTGGCCATTCTTCAGGTCTAGGGAGAAGGCCCCAGAAGCACCATTTGTCCTTGAGAGGATGGACTCCAGCCATCTAGGGGGGAATTCTGGGTTCCTGGTTCCCAGAGGAGGGAGGGCATGGGCTCCATGTGAACATGCCTCCTTGGCCTCAAGGACTCCTTGCCCCTTGGGAAGGAGGCTACCAGAGTTGGACTGGAGAAGGACCCTCTCAAATGCAGGGCACAAGGCAGGGGCCCACTCACCAGGATATAAGCGCAGTATTTTTTGCTAACTCAGTAAGTGGTGGTGCTTAGTTACAGTTACCTGGGTGTGCTCAGCCGGGAGCCATTCTGGAGCTCTGACAGGCTCAAAGTGGGGAACAAAGCCAGGGAAGCAGAGGAGGGAAGACGGGGCGGGGATGATGTGGGCTATCAGGACAGGGCTAGCAGCTCGAATGATCAAGTCTGTAGGGACAGATTGACTAAGTTTCCTTTTGGATCAGGGTTCTTCCTCCCGTGGTGGTGGGGGGCCTCTATGGGCAGGCTGTTTCTGGAAAAGTCCCTGGGCAGTGGTAGAAGGCACCCCCTGATTCTGACTGGCTAGTCCGTTTGAGGAAGACCTGAGGCTACAAGCTGCTGCCCGGGGGGTGGGGTTGGGGTGGGAGAAAGTGGCAAGGACCAGGCCTTAGCCATGGAGTTGAGGATAGAATCACAGCTCTATTAGAAGAGCCAGCTGGGCCAACATGCAGCGGGGAGGGCACAGCGGGGTGTCAGATTCTGGCTTGAGTCAGCAAGGCCACTCCCAGACACCCCTTCTTCTGGGGCTTGGAGTCAGCTAACTACTCCCTGCTGAGGTCAGCAAGGCTGGAGGACCGGATGGGGCAGATCCACTGGATGCAGAACCTTGGAGCCTGCAGCTGAGTAGGACGAGAAGAGGAGCTGGGTGGTTCCCAAATGTTAGTGGGCACCAGAATCACCTGGTGGGTTTGTTAAATCCCAGACTGCTGAGCTCTACTCCCAGAGTTTCTGATTAATTTGCATTTCTGACATGTTTCCAGGTAAAACAGATGCTGCTGGTCCAGGTACAACACTTTGAGAACTACTTGCCTGCCAGCCCCCGGCCTTGTGTCTGTCCCAGGCCACCTGAAGACCCTGGGAAGCAGCCCTTCATTCCTGCTAGGGTTTGGCATAGTGCTCTCAGCAGGGCAGCCACTAGGCCCCATCCTCATGCACAGTGATGGAGGATGCCCCTGGCAAGGGAGGCCATTGGAAACAGAGCTTGCCAGTAATACAGGGAACAAGACACCCAGTTTAATACAGCTCTACTCGTAGGTGTCACATATATTGCTTGTGACCACAGAACTGAAGAAGCAAAACAGAGCCACTTTTTAAATTCACGTTTTTAGGGGTATTTCCTTTCTCTGCCTTTCTGTGCGGGTTTCTTAAAACAAGTGAAATATTAAATGATTGTAAACTCTAACCTTTAGGGAACAATCAAACCATCTTAGAACAATTCTTCTAACAAGGGAGAAAGTTGCAGATTCCACGCCCCCCTGCTCCCCGTTTCATTCTCTTCTAGCTGGTTTTCGGGCAAAGTCCTAGGTGCATTTTCAATTTGGTCTCAGCTTTTCTCGCAGCAGAACAAGTGGTGGGGAAAACGTTTTCTCCAGGCAGCAGCAACATTTCTGTCTTATTTGTTTGGTTTTGCACTGTAACACGGCATCTTGTGGGGGCTGCTAATTTGAACTTAGGTCCTTCTAGGAATGCATCATTCATGATCAGTAAGCATATCAGGATGCAGATTTTAACCACTTAATTATTGAATGTGGAAATGCTTTCTTGCTTCATGAATATTTTAAAATGGAGCAACAGACAAATTATGTTTCACTCCCAAATTTCATTGTGGTTCTGAAACACTTCATATTTAAGCATTATCTGATTACCCTGAGGCTGTGAGCTCTACTATCCCTCAGAAAATTTGGTAGCAGAGTTACCTTGTTCCAGACCATAGAGAAGTCCAAGGCCTTTATCAGAAACAGGTCATCTTTGTACCATGTAGTTTGTCCTTGGATCTATAAATGTCTTTGCTGGAAATGGAGGTCAAATCAATACTTTTATAAATGGGGATGTAGCCTTGTGCAGTGGAAAAGGCAAAGGGCTGTAGGGTCTGGTGGGCCTGGGTTTGACTCTAGACTTTTTCTTTTGCTCCCTGAGAAATCTGGGGCAGTTATTTAACTTCTCAAAGCATCCGTTTCTTCATCTGTAAAATGTGAATCACAGTAATAGCTACCTAACAAGATTATCGTGATCATTAAATGAATTATAGTTCTTAACTGCATAGCATACTACCTGAGCATGGGAAGCATTTAATGAGTGGTACTAAATTTATATTATAATTTTCCTTATTGTTCCAATCATAAAAAGTCCCTATCACAATGTTGAGCCTATTGCCATTTAACAAATTAGTTTTATTATTACTATTGTTAACATCATCACCAGTTTTACACATGGATGTATATTAAAATACACAGTTTTCTACCACACAAATTATATGCATTTTATTTTTTAAGATGGGAATTTATACAAGTAAATGGACAGCATAATGAAGTTCAGGAAGATTGAAGTAAACCAACGGTGCTCATATTAAATAGTTTAATTAAGATAATCCCTGATGCAAAACATTTGTTCAATTTGCACCTCACATTGAAAATGGGCTCCATAGATTTTCATGAACTTCTCTTTGATGTGGAAAGGAGACTCTGACCACGTAGGGGACCTGGCTGGGAGTCAAGGTCTTGGGCTGAGTGTCTGCCCCGTGGCTGCACTCTGAACTTGACCGAGAGCCAGTCCCCACGCTTCCCTTGCCTGAGGTCTGTTTATCTGTAGAGACTGCTATTGTGCAAAAATGCTACCATTCTGTAAATTCATGTGATTTATTATCCTTAAAAAGAGAGATGCAAAACATTAAAAGGAAGATTTCATCCTTTAAAAATGCTTAGACTCTGCAAATTTTACCAGTTGTTTTTAAAACAATGGGTATTAGGTGCCAGCTAGTTGAGGGCAGCTTAATTGGAAGCTGTGTTTATCATCTGGAGTATGTGTGTGTGTGTGTGTGTGCTTGCACTGAATGTGTTCTTAATAGTCTCTCACCATCTAGCTTCTTGCTTCCACAAAGAAAGGTTTGCTTCTCCCTTGCATTCAGAAGAAACACTCTAGTTTTGGTTATGAACACTAATTACTTTGAAGAAGAGAAATAGGATTATGTTTCTAAAAATAGTTCTGGATACAGAAGGCCATTTTTTGATTCTGTTAGAATCTGCGTGCTTCACAAGAGTGATATTACAAGGTTTCACATTTATTCTCAGCCCGGGTTCATCGCTAGCATCTTTGGTGAACCCGTGCTTGTAATCAGGGGACAGAAAGGGGCTTGTCTCCATGTTCAGCTATTGTTCAGTGTCTTCCGTAGTTTGAATCTCAGCACCCTTCTACCACCTGTTTGTTTTTGAGAGATCATTCCTTTGGTTCATAGGCCTGTTGACTCGGCCTATGATAACACAATAGTGAGTATGTGATATCCATGGAGTGAACAGACAAGTGTCACTGCAGCTGATGCACTGTAAGAAAAGGAAGCAATACTAGTGTTGGGAGACCCAGGTTCTAGCCCCGGCCCTGCCACTGACATGGTTCTTTCTCATGTACAGTGACGCTGGGGCTGTGTTGGATCTTGTGGACGCAAAGGTAGTTCAGAGAAGCTCCCTCGGCTAGCTCTGTCATCTGGGCTTTCTCTCTTCAGCAAGGGCTTGGGCTTGACTACTGAGGACTTTTTTGGCCCTAACATTCTGTTAACTCAATTATTGATAATAATAGTAGTAAGCCTCAGGCAGGTTATATAGGTGGCTGTTTTGATAGAACCCCAGCAACAGGTAAATCTCTGGATGAGTTCCAAATTATAGATGGCTCCAAAAAGCATGCTTAGATTGTGAGTTTTTTTGTACCCCATGCAAGGTTCGTTAGGTTTTCTGGTTGCTTTGTTTATTATTTTGTGGATTTTTGTGGGGAGGGGTTGGTCTCTATAAACTGGTTCTTGGTTCTTTCTTGGTAGTTGGGAAATGCTTTGGTTAATTTTTTTTTTTTTTTTTTTTTGAGGCAGAATCTTGCTCTGTTGCCCAGGCTGGGGTGCATTGGAGTGATCTCAGCTCACTGCAAACCTCTGCCTCCTGGGTTCAAGTAACTCTTATGCCTCAGCCTCCTGAGTAGCTGGGACTACAGGCACGCGCCACCATGCCCAGCTAATTTGTGTGTTTTTTGGTAGAAATGAGGTTTCACCATGTTGTCAGGCTGGTCTCGAACTCCTGGCCTCAAGTGATCCTCCTGCCTCTGTCTCCCAAAGTGCTGGGATTACATACGTAAGCCACAGTGCCTGGCTGCTTTGGTTAATTTTCTACTCTGGGCTCTTATTGACATTTGACCCATTCATAGTACCCCAGGCAAAGATCTCTAAATTGGTGGAGCATGGCTTCTTCTTAAATTATGATGTGCTCATCTGAAGTTGTGTTTTCTCCTTTAGTTTGTTTTACATTTGAGTTATTTTTGGTGGTATCACGCCAGTCCTCCATTTTCCTCCTCCTTAAACTATATGTACTAATATGAATTAAAGGAATTACATTCATATAGCATAATAATGTATGGGGCTATTTATCACACATCTGCCAACATTTCAGCTCTTTTCTTAGGAAAGAGCTTTATCTGTAAAATGAAGATCATAATCATTAGAATCTTTGAAGGAGGGCCAATAAATATTCCTCTTTTCCACTTAGGTTCTGAATTACTTGAGAATAAGATAAAAGAATAAAGAGGATAAGGGCCAAAATATCACCTTCATTATGAAAAAGGTGCTGCTGGGGAATGTGTCAGGTCTGTGGGCAAATGAGCTTCCTGAGGCTGAATCCAGAGCTCAACTCAGGCAGGCAGCAGCTCCTGCTGCAACCCCAGGCAGGTTTGTGGGAACCAGAGCCAGGCTCTGGAGGGCAGCAGGAATGAGCTCCATTAGGAAGGAAAGGAAGGGGCTGAGCACATTTACCAGTTTCTCCAAACTCACCAATCAAACAGGGGCACAGGGGAACAGAGTGTGTGGGGCAGGAGAGACCAGAAACATTGTGCCAAAGGTGTTCCTCTCGTGCTGAAAGAACTATCAAGGGTATGGAAGAAGTGCCTCCTCCCCAAACAGAAGCGGGGTAACAAGCTGAAAGAATAAGCTTTGGAGCCTGGCAGACCCAGGTTCAAATCCTAGTCCCTCCACCTTTTTTTGTTTGTTTGTTTTTTGAGATAGAGTCTCACTCTGTCACCAGGCTGGAGTGCAGTGGTGCGACCTCAGCTCACTACAACCTCTGTCTCCCAGGTTCAAACGATTCTCCTGCCTCAGCCTCCCAAGTAGCTGGGACTACAGACATGTGCCACCACACCTGGCTAGTTTTTGTATTTTTTAGTAGAGACTGGGTTTCACCGTGTTGGCCAGGATGGTCTCGATCTCTTGACCTCGTGATCTGCCCAGCTTGGCCTCCCAAAGTGCTGGGATTGCAGGTGTGAGCCACTGCGCCCGGCCCTAGTCCTTCACTTTTGGGCTGTGTTGTTGGGCTACATTCCCAGACAGCAAAGGCATTCTGAGTCACAGGAGGAGACAGGAGATGGGCACAAAATACAGGTCATAACCACCTTGCTGATAAAACAGGTTGCAGTAAAGAAGCCAGCTAAAACCCACCAAAACCAAGATGGCAACAAGAATGACCTCTGGTTGTCCTCACTGCTACACTCCCACCAGCGCCATGACAGTTTACAAATGCCATGGCAACATCAGGAAGTTACCCTCTATGGTCTGAAAAGGGGAGGCATGAATAATCCACCCCTTGTTTAGCATATCATCAAGAAATAACCATAAAAATGGGTAACCAGCAGCCCTCGGGGCTGCTCTGTCTATGGAGTAACCACTCTTTTATTCCTCTACTTTCTTAGTAAACTCACTTTCACTTTACTCAGACTTGCCCTGAATTCTTTCTTGCAGGAGGTTCAAAAAACCTCTCTTGGGGTCTGGATCAGGACCTCTTTCCGGTAACAGTGTGATTCCAGAGGAATTCTTCCACTTTGTTAAACCTCGCCTGTAAAATAGAGATAATAATTAGTCACTGTGAAAATTAAGTGAGATAATGTATTAAAAATGCTGGGCCCATGATAAATGCTCCATAAATTATAGAAGGTCAAATGAGATAAAGACAAATATACAAATATCTCTTGTAAATTATGCAAGTTTATGTAAATATAAATAAAATTTATTATTTATGGTGGTGGTTTTAATGCAATGCTGAATTCCACTTGCTATACAGTACGGTCAGTGTGCTGTCTTTAGGCTTATTTAAATCAGCTGGGAATACCTGGTAGTTTGTTACGCATCTCTTTTCTGTCAGCTCTTACAAAAAAGATCCACAAGCCAGGAGGAAAGAAGAAATTAAATTAATGAGAAACTTGCAGGCATCCAAATGACCATCCTTCTGATTCCAGCTATTTTTGTAGCTTCTCCTGGAAGCTGTCATGTAATTCTGTAGTGGCCATTAGAAAGTCTTCACTCCATTTAATTTATGCTGAGAAATCGTTAGTGGGAATTTGACATAGGCCCGGAGTGTTCACGAGCTGATGTTCCACTATCAGGCTTTAAGGGACAGCTTTGTGTGCCAGAGGCAGCCCTGGCAGAGTGTGCCCAGAAAGAAGATGGAGCAGGGAGCTGTGGCTTTACTCTGCAGCCTCCTTGTCCCCTTGTCATCATCGTCAGCATCACATTTATCGAGGGTTACTGTGGTCAAGCACTTTCGGGTTTAATTTTTAGCATAACCCTATAAGGTATTATTGTCCTCATTTTACTCCAGGTCATGGACAGAGTCATGATTTGAGCCAGGTTCGGTTCATCCCAGAGCCTGTGTCATTAGGAGCCCAGGTGACAAGCTCCTCAAAGCCCAGAGGGAGGCTCGGTCAGGCCCTTGCAGCTTTCCTGTCATTGGCATTCGGTAATAACCAGCAGCCCTACTTTTCTTGGCAGTGATTATTGGTGATGTCTCACCCTAGACCACATTTTTTGATACGGTTCATTTCTCTTGCCCAGTGAGCTCTTGAGTGTACCCGGGAGAAACCAGGTTCTCTGAAGGACCCCGATGGCACCCGCTGGCCTCAGGTCAGACTCTACCTTGCTCTGGTCAGAGAAACCACCCTTGACACCAGTCTCTGGGATACGAATAAATTGGAGTTTCATTCATTTCTGAAAAAAATCTATGAATCTTTGCCCTTTGTCAGGCCTTGGGGCAGGGGTTAATTTAATAATAGCACGTATGTCATATGGTTGGGGTACTCAATGGAAGGTGCCTAAACAGTGCCTGGGATGTGGTGGGCGCTTAGGGAGAGGGGCTGTGCTGTGATTATGGCTACAGACCAGCCCACGGCCTCAGGGAGCTCACTGCCTGCGAAGCGTGACACACAGAGGGAAGATCCCAACATCATTTGGGGAGTGCGGTGATATGGGGTGCAGAGTGCCTAGGAAGGTCATAACCGAATCTTGGGTGAAGAGTCATTGGAAGACTCCCAGGAAAAGGTAACCTCCACCAAGCCAGGGAGTTTGAGTAGAGGCTGGATGGGTGTGGACAGAGCAAGCTGGGGAGGGATTAGTAGTTGTGTCAGAACGGGAAGGACTGAAGACCCAGACATGTTGCCTGGGGCAGAGAAGACTTGAGGAAGACTATCTTAAAGTTTCTCTGAGGACAGGGAGAGGAACATTTATTCAGTATGGCTCTGGAGGGAAAGAAGAGATAAGAATAATGAGATAGAATTTAGCAGAAGGCAGATTTTTTTAATGAATATTTGTGAAAACTTTCTCATAATCAAGGTTTTCTAAAAGTGGAACAGGTCTGCCACTGGGCAGACTGATGGGCCCAAGCAGAGCCAGGTGACGCAGATGGTAGAAGAGAGAGAGCCGAGCTTTGGCGTCAGACACCTAGATTTGAATCCAACTTTTGCACTGGCTGTGTGGCCCCAGGCCGGTCACTTCACTCATCTGAATCTACATTTCTTGCAAGGACCCAATTACAAGTGTGAAAATGCTTTCTAAACTATAAGACATCACACAAAATGTTGGTTATTATGCTTGTTGTCATTTCACGGTGGTTACTGGTGAATGTGTCTTAGTCATCCAACTAATTTGTGTTGGATTCCATCTAAGACAATGAGTTTATCCTAGAGGTTTTAGCTTAGTGCCATCATATAATAGTAAATGTTTATTGAATAAATTAATTGATGAATCAATGATTCCCCCCCGGCCCCCCAAATCAGCCCTGAAGCTTGAACGTGGGTCTTATCCCAAGTCTGGTACATAATAGACTCCAACTTAAAATGTATTGGTGGTTGGATGAGGGAGGGATTAACTATGTTAATTGCTATTAACTAATGTGATAGTCTTTGGGTTTAGCACTTTTACTAATATCTCATTTAATCATAGACACAATCTTGTGAGATGGCCCCATCTCACAAGAGTGAGTGGCAGAGTGTCTGACTCAGAATTACAATGGTGACACAAACATTGTGTGAGAGGCTGGCCCAGCTGGCCTGAGGGTTATTCTCACCTCCAAGATACCACATTTCTGGGGCAGCCATGCCTTGGTAAGAAATGCTGAGCCCTGTGACTAGGGAGGACACATTCCCATTTCGGTCCCTTTGTGCCCAAAGCTTACATCAGGTCATGTTCTTGCTCCTGTACCATGTTGTGTCTGCACTCGCTTCATGCAGTGGGAACTCAGAAAATAGCACTTTACTGACCCCTGAGTAGCCATGCAGTTTCACCCGTTCAGGAATGTTCTAACCCACTCTGCAGCCCACATGCTTGGCAGCTAGAGTTAGGACCATGGCTTTTGAAGCCCCAGATCCTGAATTCCAGCCTGGTTCTGCCACTCCCTGGCTCTGTGACCTGGAGCAAGTTGCTCTTCAGACCTCAGTTTCTGTATCTGTAAACTGGGACCATACCTACCTCATCCAATTATTATGAGGATCGATGTTAAATTCTTGTTTAGTCCTGTGCCTGGCATATGGAAGGGCTCGGAGAGTGGCGTGTAATCACTATCATCAAGTGACTGGCAGAGTTCCCAGAGGTGGTAGGTATTACTTGAGGGACAGTAGCTACCTACAAATCATTTGTATAATTTGCTAATTACAGAAACATATGTAAGAAACATTTTCTCTGTCACTGTGATATTGAAGTGCATGGTTAGTTTTTTGGTAACCACTGAATACCTGAAGACTAGAGTTCAAGTCAGTGACAATTCCCTGTCTGCCAGAAGCATTTCCATTTCTCAGGAGAGCAGCCCCAGGATCATTGCTCTGGTTCCGGTCCTGCCCTGCCATGTTCCCGTTGTGTTAACTTAGGAAATGCCTTCAGCTATCTACACCTCTATGTTCTCCTCTTAAAATAGGAATGATTGGAGCCACTTCATAGGGTTATTAAGGGGATGCAATGAGCTAATGTAGCTAAGGGCCTGGAATAGGGCTTGACATGTGATAGTTATTCAATAAGTGTCAATTCTAGTGCCAGGTCTGAGAGTGTCTAGCTCAGTGCCTAGTTGCAGAGTAGACAGTCAGTAAACGGTAGTTTTCTTTATTCCTTTTCAATTTATGATCTCCTTCCATCCTCCAAAAGCACTGTACCAGTATAACCAGGCTTTGTAGCTATCGAGCCCTGCTGTTAGAGGAACCATGCTGAGGAGAGAAATGTCACAGTTCTTTGTTCGGTGGGGACCACTTAAAGCTGAGCTCCGCGGGGATACTGGAGATCCTGGGGGGTGAGTAACTTCTGTTAGTCTCTCTTACTATTCTGTAATAGGAGGCTCCCATCCAGCATTCCAATATTGAAACTCCACATATCAAGGTATCTGAGGCAAAGGTGGGCTGCCAGGTGGTTTGTTTCAGAGAGCATTTTCTATTATGCTCCCTGTGGCTGAGATAGGGAGAACCTCCAGGGACCTTGTTCCACACTTGTATTTTCCTTTTTCACTGACACTAAGTGACTTTAAGTCAAGTGCACCCAACCCATAGCAGCATGCAGAATACATCTGTACACATGTAGCATCTTGATAAAAATTACAGGTGTATATTTTTCACACACTTGAGGTTTATCTCTCTAAACTCAAAAAGCTCTTTCAATTTTAACTATTTGGAGTTGAAATTTTCCTAAAATGCATGCTACAGCTGCATCCTGAAATTGAAGTAACATAACTTGATTTTTTTTTTTTCTTGGTGCCTTAGAATTAAGAGGTGTGCTGGCAAACTGGTTTCAAAAAACAAAACAAAACACCTCCTGCTGGGTAGTGTTTGTCTATTTCCATGGTGTAAATATTCCCACCACAACTAATTTCAGGCTATCAGTGGTTTTTAACGACCAGCTCAAAAGACTCCTGAATATTTATGGACAGCTTGAGCTCAGCTCTGCAGGGAAGCAACGTAGCACTGTTGAAAGGACATGGTTGTTAGACCTGGACACACCTGGTTTTAGTCCTCAGTTTTCTGCTTAAGAGCTGGGCTGCCTAGGACAGGATCTTTAACCTGAGTTTCTTTATATAAACTGAGCTAAACATGACCACACCATGAGTGATAGTGAGGACCAGAGAAGGCGGTAGAGGTCAGGGGTCTCAAGTGCTGTCAGGGCCAAGCAGGTGATCTAATGAATGTGGTAGGCTGAGTGCAGACCCTGGAAAATTCCAGAAACAGTGGTTCTCAAGCTCAGCTGCATATTGGAACCAATGGGGAACTTCTCTACCTGGGCTCCACATCAGACCAATTAAAGCAGAATTTCTGGGGGTGGAGACTGAGCATGGTTTTAAAAAAATTAGAAGAACACTCTTTCCCCCAGTGATTCAAATGTGCATAACACGTTTGAAGACCACTGGTCCTGACGGACACTTGTGGTTAGCGAGCATGCCTATCTCCTCCAAAATAAGTCAGCAACTTGGCACACAGCAGGGGTTACAGGATAGCCTTCCCAGCCTGTTGTACTGTGTGGTAACCTGGTAATTGTTCTTTGCACAAGAACTTTTTTATCTTCCTAAATCTTGAAGGCTGGCCCCAGGTCTGATTCCCATGGTTAAAGCCTCTGTCTCTGTAAGCCCCATCTGCTTTGCCAAGTGGGCCATGAGCTGTGGCAAAACCAGAGGGCTGTGCGTGTGTTTTGTGCCTATGTGGATCTTAAGTGGAAACTGATGAGGTCATGCCAGGGGAAGGGGGCCCAGGAGCAAAGGATTCTGGGATTCTACCCACCATTCTCTCCCTCCCCTATTCCCCAGCTCCTGTCAGCTTGTTGAGATCCCCAAGCATGCCATGCTTTTTGATGCCTCTATGCCTTTGCACATCTCACCCCCTGGCCCAGGGCACCCTCTGTGTCCACTCTGGCACTAAGTTATTATATTGTCATTATTAGTTTACACGTTTGTCTTAATTCAACAAATACTTATTTAGCGCCTATTATGAACCCAGCAGAAGGAATGCTGGATTTATGGTTTAAACATCCTGTGAGCTCTTCAAGGCTCAGAATCACATCGGATGCATTCGTGCCCTTGGCATTTGGCATGGGACCTGGCACATAGAGTTTTCATAGAGTTTGTATTATATTTTCGAAAGATGGAAGGAAGGATGGGAGGATGGAAGGCAATTCTATCTTACCTCCATGTTCAGGACTGTGACTTAGAGGGATATGTTTATGAAAGAGTGACTTTCCAGGTGAGTGGAGTGTGTTTGTAATTTCCAGAAATTTCACAGACAGATTCAGTTCCCACGGCAGGACTCATCCATGGTTGTTAAATTGTGGATCACTTTCTTTTTTTTTTTTTTTTTT
>NW_012120821.1:9800807-9802303 GCF_000951035.1 Colobus angolensis palliatus
TTGAGATGGAGTCTCACTCTGTCACCCAGGCTGGAGTGCAGTGGTGCGATCTCGGCTCACTGCAACCTCCGCCCCCTGGGTTCAAGTGATTCTCCTGCCTCAGCTTCCCGAGTAGCTGGGACTACAGGCGCCTGCCACCAGGTCCAGCTAATTTTTGTGTTTTTAGTGGAGGCGGGGTTTCACCATGTTTGCTGGGCTGGTCTCAAACTCCTGACCTCAAATGATCTGCCCACCTCGGCCTCCCAAAGTGCTGAGATTACAGGTGCGAGCCACCGCACCAGGCCTGGAACTCAATATTTTCTTGCTATACTAGTGAAATCTCAAATTCTAAGATTACCCCAAGGGCAAAAGTTTAGTCCTTCAATGATTATTCATGGTGCAACCAGCCTTCCTATGCTATATTTATCATTTTGTTAATTTGGTCATAGTCTATTCTTCCTTCCAGGAAAATGCAATTGTGTAGAATCACTTTCGATCAGGGATTTGTAAACGTCACATTAATCTGGATTTTGACTCTCTCACTGTTAGCTATTCATAATACAAGGATTGAGTTTTCTTTGATCAGGCATGAAGAAAGAAATGGGCAGGCTTATAAAATCATTCATTCATTTATTCAACAAGCATTTTCTGAGCACCTCCTTGTGGGGTGCACTGGGGATAGAGCTGTGAGGCTAACCTAGATGGTCTGCTCCCAGGAAGCCTGAATTTCAAAGGAGGTAGGTAGGCATCACACCAGTATACAGACAAAGAAAACAAGTGCAATGAGGCCAGTAAGTGCGATGATGGGGACAGTGATGGGAGCAATGAGACATCATGTTCTTCTTGAGGTGCTCACTGGAGAGTGGAGATACAGATGCTTAAACAAAATAGATACAAGCTCTGGCTTCTAGACACCTGCAGGTGTAACATTTACTATTTTGATCATTCTTGAACAACCCCATGAAGATCTGAGAAATGTAGCAGTTTGTCATTTTGCTGAGGTCTAAATCATCTTCCACTGTTAAAGAAAAGGTTTTGTCCCTCGGTAAAATAAGTTAGGTGTTAACAAGTAGGGGAGGTAAGTGTTTGGGGGAAGTGGCGAGTCTTTCCTGCATGCACGGACTCACACATCCACATAGATCTTATTTCGGTTATTAATGCAACAAACCTTTATCTTAGTGTCTGTTATGATCTGTATGCCTAAGAAGAGCTAGGCTACTCATGCCTGTTTCTGAGAAGTGAGAAAAAGATACATAAATAATTATAATACAGTTGGCCCTTGACCATCACCAGGCTCAGGTCCAGAACCTTTGGGAATCCTTAAATTGACAACTGTTATGCACGTATTCACTGGTCAGCTGTGCTCATTCACTAGTTAAGTGACTTGTTAATTCAAACCTGCCTCCGGGAGGAGGTGAGTCAAGGTCATGCAAAGGCGTTTAGCACTGTCATCTCATTTCACGACTGTATGATTAGGATTATTTTTTTTTTTTTTTTTTTTTGAGGCAGAATCTTGC
>NW_012120821.1:9802559-9882901 GCF_000951035.1 Colobus angolensis palliatus
ACTTTGGCCACCATGTTTTCGTTGTGTGTGAGCAGGGAAGGGAACTTTCCTGCCTTATTTAGGCCTGGGCCGAGGATTCGTGGAATCTGCTTGATCAGAGACTCTGAGGCCAAAAACGCATCATACTTCTTGGCCAGTTTCTTGACCAGTTTTTTATTCTTGTTGAGTTTTTTCAGCGCCTCGATGTCCATGTGGGGGATATCCACGGCCTTGGCCTCGTCACAGTGCTGCTGGTCCCCCAGGACACACACAGAGAACTTGGGGCGGGGAGTGGACTTAAGCCTGACGGTGCCTGAGAAACGCTTGTCCTTCTGAGGGTCATAGTTCTTCAAGCTGATCTGCAACTCCACTGTCTCCAGGAACTTGCGGCGCTTGCGCTGGTTCCCGTGCAGGACTTCCCGCACTGCCTCGTACAGGGTGTCGCGAGAGACTTTGCTGCTCATGGCTTCTCACACCGCGCTAACCGGAAAAGAGTGATTAGGATTATTATCTTCATTCACACCGCACATGCCATGTGATCTTCAGGACTACCAGCGCCAAGGGTCTACTGTACGCCATCCCCAGTCTGATATGCCAGCATGAAAGGGCATGGGAACAGCAAACAGCTCCCTTGCTTGGGGGCACTTTATCACACCTTCTTGAATGAGGGGATGTTAGAGCTTGGTTGTTGCAGAATGAGAGAAGCTCATCAGACAGAGAAAGGGAAAATCATTGGGCAGTGAGAACCAAATTTGCAAAGGCAGGAAAGCGTGAAAGCACTGGCTATATTCAAGCAAAAAAAAAAAAAAGAGAGAGAGATTAGAAACGTGAGGAGGGAGGGAGTAGTAGGAGATTAATTTTGGCACATTGGAACCAGACTGCGAGAGCCTGAATGTCAGGCTCAGTGATCAGACTAGATTCCATGGCAGTGGGGAAAATAGGGTGTTTTTAACTAGACAGTGACATCCCTGTTTATTCATTCAACACTCTACAAACATGTATTCAGCCATCACTGTGTACCGGGCACTTTTCTAGGAGCTGGGGTTACAGGGTTACAGTAGAGGAAAGATGCTCATTGCGAGGTCCCCACTTTCAAACAGCTTATATTTCAACAGTGGGAGACAGACAATACACAAGTGAGCAAATAAGTCAACAATGAAGAGCTAAGATGATGTGTTAGTGCCTGGGAAACTATTTGAGAATGGATGATCAGAAGTGGCCTGTGAAGGTGACATTGGAGTTGAGACTGAGTGTTAGAGAGGAGGCTGTCATGCAAGGAGCTGAGGGACAATCTGTCAGGCACCAGGAACAGCTGGCACAGAGACCCTAAAGCAGGGTGAGTCTGGTGTATTTAAAGTTCACCAGACACAAAGGTAACATGGCTGAGGTGGTGGGCAAGAACAGGAATGATAGATGATGCTGGGGGCTGACTTGCAGAGGCTGGAGTAGGAGTATAGATTTGATTCTAGGATCAAGTTGACATGAGTTGATTGGTGACATGGGCTGCTTTTTGGCTACTCTGTGGACTGCATGGGAGAAGGGCAGGTTATTCTTGCCCTTCCTGGTTATTTTGGGACCTGCAGGAGGCATGGTGATAGTTTGAACAATCTCTGCAGAAGTGGGGAAAGAGGAAAGAGGGCAGCGTCAGAGTGTTTGGAGGCAGGGGTGGCATGATTCCTGATAAGGGAGAAGAGGGAGAGAGGGATCAAGGATACTCTTGGGATTTTGGCCTGAGTGACTGGGTAGAGGTAGGGAACACAGAGGAGTACTGATCTGTGCCACACAAATATCCTTGGGGGACAGTCCCGAGGATAAGCAGGGTCAGGGAGAACTAGAAGGCTTCAGGGCCAGTTGGCAGATGAGAAGCGTGCCCTCTGAACAAAAGCACTGGGCAGGGGAACTGGGAAGGGAATTGACCAGAGAGACCGTCATTCCTGCCTCTACTCAACAGGCAGGAGAAATCAGTGGGATCTGATGAGCTAAGAAGTTGAGAAACTCAAGAATGACGGGGTTGAGAATGAAACAATGAATTTACATGAGAAATGCAACAGGAAGAATAGATTCCAGGGGAAGAGAGGAAGTCCAGTTTTAGACAGGTCAACTTTAAGACACATGTCAATGCTCAGCAAATGTCGGCTGTTGTCATCACTGTTGTCACCATCATCACTGATTTCATAGCCATCAGCCTGTCAGTGGTAGTTGAGGTCATAACGGAAGGTGAATCCGCCAGTGGAAAGCCCAAGAGAGGAGGGTAAAGGAGGAAAGCAGCTCCCACCTCCACTTCATTTAGAAGCCAGTGCAAAAGGCATTTTGCAGCACTCAGGGCTCACTTTGGTGATGAACATGGATTGACTTGAAAGTGTCTTAAAATTGACTGCAATTTTAGAAGGTGAAGAGTAAGCCTTTGGTTATATCTAGCAATCCTGAGGTCTTCCTTACATGAAAGTTCTTACAGACACTCTGGGTAAGATGATGACAGGCACAACACAGTTAAAACGTTTTCATGGAGAAAAATGGATGTGAACGGCAGAATCTTAAATGCATTAGTTTTCGACATTGTGAAATTAATTGGCTCCCAAATATAGCCGGCTTCTGCCTTAATTGGAGTTCTCAGGAGCCTCCAGCTTTCCTGCTACCTTTGGCCAATGTTTCTGGGTTTGATGGTGAATAAAGACCTCTTTGTTTAATTAGAGTTAAAGCATGCTTTAAGAAGTTAGTAATCTAATTAAAATTATATTTCCAGTTTCTATGAAATAGAAGGGAGGTCAGCAAATGTCCTATGGAGCCTGGTGTCTACCGCGCAGTGAGCTAGAGACAGAGTTTCGGAGTAGAGTAAGGCCACTCAGGGTCTGCAGCTGGAAGATAGACAGGGCAGCAGTGATGTCAACACAAGGTGCTAGGAGAGCTCAGATGGGAAAGTGTCACCTTACTCTGCTCAGAGAAGGTGACAGCTGAGGGAGGCCTTGAATGACACCAGGAAGAAAAGGGCAGAATACCAATCTGAACAGAAGGCCGGTTAGGAGAACTTCATCCTGGTCCAGGGGGAGCCAAGGAGACCTAAACCACAGCACCGATCCTGGGGACAGCTGTGAGAAGTGTTTTACGTCTCCTGTGGTGACTGATTGGGTGTGGGCGAGTGAAGGAAGAGGATAAATCAAGAGAGAGAAAGTCGGCCGGGCATGATGACTCACGCCTGTAATCCCAGGACTTTGGGAGGCCGAGTTGGGCAGATCACAAGGGCAGCAGTTCAAGACATAGTGAAAACCCATCTCCACTAAAAATCCAAAACTTAGCGGGTCACGGTGGCGTGCGCCTGTAGTCCCAGCTACTCCGGAGGCTAAGGCAGGAGAATCGCTTGAACCCAGGAGGCAGAAGTTGTGGTGAGTCGAGGTTGCGCCACTGCACTCCAGCCTGGGCAACAGAGCAAGATTCCATCTCAAAAAATAAAAGAGAGAGAGAGAGAGAGAGAGAGAGAGAGAAAGTTATAAATCACAGATGGTTAGAAATCAAAGGGAGGGAGAGAGAGAGAGAGTTTTAGAGGCGGAGGGTGAGGGAAGAGCCTGCAGGCTTCCCATCGTTTCACCTAATTTAGAAAAGAGGATTTGTGACTATGAATCAAACAAGATTCAAAAAATATAACACAGCTATTACAAGCCCTTTGCTTGTAAGCTGAGCCTTGAGAGACTGGATAAATGTTTGACCTGTGCCATTGTTGGAATATCTGAGAATGAGCTGGGTTGTCACGTTCCAGTCAGGAAGGAAGGCGAGCCAGTCCTCTCAGAACACTGGAGGAGGAAAGGCATTTGTCATTTCTCGGCAGTCACCTTTTCAGGTAGTACAAGAGACTCACTCACCTCTCGTCCTCACCAGCCCTCCCCTAGTCTCTTTCCCTGCTCCCCTCTGCCTTCTGCTTCCTTCATCCTCTCCTTGCTCAGCGAATGCACACAAGCAGCTGAAACCTGGACAGCTGAAATGCTCTTCAGAGCTGTCACTGCATCCTGGAGGTGCCTGACCTGCCATCCGCAGGCTGGGCTGGGTGCAGGAAGCGGGGTATGATGAATACCCGTGATTATCTCAGTGCTGGGGTCTGAAGTTTTGTTTTGTTCTTGCTTTCATAAAATTAAAAAAAATTGTATTATGAAACATTTTAAACTTTCAGAAAACAATATAATGAATATGTATGCACTCCCCACCAAGATTCTGCAGATATGAACCGTTTTGCCTTATCTACTTTGGATCTCTCACTCTTTTGCTTTTTTTAAAAATAAATCATTTACTGATATGACATCCTTTTCCCCCTACCCCCAGAGAATCACTATGTTCTTTTACTTTTACTACATAGGTATATTTATCAACAAAGTGACTATTTAAAGTGTCCCTTTTTGTATAAATGATACAATATCATTTTATATAAAATGATCCAATCCATATCTCCTTTGGCAACCAGCCTTTTTGCTTAACGTTATCTTTCTGATATTTATCCAATATGATGTGTCTGGATCTATGTTGGATCCACATTTATTTTAACTGCTGTATAATATTTCCTTTAATAAACCTCAATGATATTATAAATAAACTGGGATTATAATATTTAATATTTCCCTCAATAAACCCCAGTTTTATTATAAGCAAAAACTAGAGTTTATTAAAGGAAATATTATACAGCAGTCCCTCCTCATTAGGTTACTCTTACTAAGGAAAAGTCAAGTTGTTCTTCATCCCTGCTATTACAAGCACAGCTGTGGTCAAGGTCCTTACATGTGTCTCTCATTCACATGTGTGAGTTCCTCTGGGGTCAACACCTAGAGTGGAAATAGGCATCTTCCATTTTATTGGTTATTTTTCTCACATCGGACTTTATCTCTTCGGTTTGCTGCCTTATCCCTTGCACCTAGAACAGTGCCTTGTAAATACTCAATAAATATCTGTTAAAAGAATGGATACTGACAAATTACTCCCCAGAGCGATTGTACGAACCTACACTCCCACCAGTTTATATGAGCATTTCCATTGCCACATTCTTGCCAACACTTGGTTATGAAACTTATCAATCTTTGCCAATCTGAGGCATGTCAAATGGTGTCATATTGCTTTAATTTGCATTCTTGTGATCATTAATGAGGTTTACGGCCTTTTCATAGATTTATTGGCCATTTAGATTTCTTTTTCTATGAGTTATCTGTTCATATTCTTTGCCATTTCTGTTTTCCTAGAGCAGATATGCTCTAAGAAAATTTGTAGAAATTTCTTATTTGTAGAAATGCTGTATTTATCTTGGATAAAAACTCTTTGATGATTTTGAGTTATACATATGGTCTCTTGGGCTATAATTTGTCTTTTACCTTGTTTTAATTTGCCTTTTGATAAATAGAAGTTTTCAATTTTGTATGGTCTTATTTTTTGTTTGCGAAGAATGATGGTTTTATTCTTTTTTAATCCTTATACCGTTTATTTCTTTTTTTACATCTCATTTCCCTAATTGTGGGAATTAGGTGTGTGGACATGCTTGTCATGTTCCTGATTTTTTTTTTTTTTTTTGAGATAAAGTCTCGCTCTGTTGCCCAGACTAGAGTGTGGTGATGCAATCTCAGCTCACTGCAACCTCTGCCTCCAGGGTTCAATTGATTCTCCTGCCTCAGCCTCCTGAGTAGCTGGGACTACAGGTGCCCATCAGCATGCCTGGCAAATTTTTTGTATTTTTAGTAGAGACAGGGTTTCACCATGTTGGCCAGGATGGTCTCGATCTCTTGACCTCGTGATCCACCCTCCTCGGCCTCCCAAAGTCTGGGATTACAGGCGTGAGCCACTGTGCCTGGCCATTCCTGATTTTAAAGAAAATCTTTCTTATGTTTTACTGTTGAGTATGATGTCAGCTGTGGGGTTTGGTAGGCATCTTTTATCAGGTTATTTTATACCATCCTTGCAATCCTAGGATAAACCTTGGTAATTATATATTATTTTTCATGCTTTACTGGGTTTATTTCTAGACATTCTCTTTGGTTCTTTTCTTAGATTTATTTTTTTCTTTCTTAATCATTTCTTCCCTGAGGGTTTGATGTTCTTTCTTTTAAATTTAAATTACTTTGAATATTCTTATTTCAGGATTTTTTGGTTTGCCTGGTCTTTTTCTAGGGAGAGACATATCTTAATACTTTTCACAGAGTCTCTTTATTTTGTTTTCTTTGATTTCCATAGCCATCGAATCACCAAACATTTATTAAGCAGCTACTATATGCCTATAGAGGAGGATGGTGGGGAAAGGGGGAATCTCTGGACTCCAAGAACTCATTGTTTGGTGAATACGATTAGTGCTTTCTGTCTGCAAAACCCTTGCACAGCAAAGCAATCAGGGGGAGTTGCCAGGAGCCCCGGTTTTGGAGTCAGATGAATTTGGATGCAAATTCTGGCCCCATCAATTATTAATTATGTCACTGTAAGCAAGTTAGTAAGTTACTTCATTATTGTAAGCCCCAGTTAACCGCTTCTCTTAAAGCAGGATAGTAACAGGATCTATCTTATAGACTGCATTTGAATATATGTTATATAAAATGTTTAGCACAGTATCTGGCACACAACGAAAGTCAACCAAAAATAGCTGTCGTTATTCATGTCCATTTTTCCATTTGATCCTCACAATTGCTTTACGAGATAGATTATTGTTACCACTTGACAGATGTTGTCATACAAGCATGTGGGAAAATTTAGTAAATGTTGTAAAAAAGTTAGGTTTTATTAATATATATAAAAAGGCTTTGATAAATGTAAAACACCATGCAAAGGGAAAGAAATGTCATTTTCTGGGATGGTTTAAACCAAAATCCTTGTCAGCATTTAGTGGTGTCATTACAGAAATTCGAAATGATGTCAAAGACCTGGAGAAACAGCCTAGCACATCTTATACAGAGGGAGCAGAGAAAGGGTTGCAAATGTCATGTAACAATAGTGTTTAGGTGTTATTGTTACGTTTTAAAAGCCCATATAATGATGTAGTCAAATGTTTCATAACTATTTGCATATAGCCCCGATTTTATTTTAAAATGTATGGTTTATGTGCATACAATATTTTGGAAGGAAACACACCAAATATTAATCATGATGATCTCTGACCTGTAAGATTATAATTTTAGCTTTTTTTCATTAAACTTTTCTGTGCAATCCAAGTTTCCAGCATGAGCTTGCTCTGGCAAGGAAAGGAGGGAGTCAGGGCCTTCCAGTTATACCTGTATGAGGATAGGTTGACGTCAAGTCCCAGAGGACTCAGTCCCAGTAGGACCCCTGGTTAAGGCACACACTGGAGCTGGTGGGGGGCTTTAAAACAGGATTTCTGGGTCCTCAAGGGCAGAAGAGGAGTGAAGTCTTGTCTTTTCTCTTTCTGCAATCCAGCTTGATATAAATGCTCTTAATTGGCCTGATAACAGTGGCTCACACCTATAATCCCAACACTTTGGGAGACCAAGGTGGGGAGGATCACTTGAACCTGGGACATCGAGGCTGCAGTGAGCTGTGATCGAGCCACGGCACTCTGGCCTGGGAAACAGTGAGACCCTGTCTCCAATAAAAAATAAAAAATTTAAAAAAAAAAGAAAGAAAAAAGAGGTCTTAATTATATGGACTCTTGTCATTAATGATTGAATTTGTTTGATCATTTCAGCTTGTCCTAAGAACTGGCCGAGATTCTCTTCTCACACTCCACCATTGTGAGTCTTCCTCTCTCCTTCCTCTCATCTACCATTCTCCAAGCAGGGAGATCTAACTGAGTTGGCCAAACCACCCTTCGTGTAGAGTATTTCCTTTTGGCAGTCATTAATAGCTCGCTTTCAGCCAGTCACTAAGAGACTGGATTATGCAGGTTACTACCTAAGGCTGCTTTTCCCAGAAGGGGCCAGGAGAGGGTCAGGGTACCTGGAGACCTGTGGGGTTGTGCTCATTCCAGGCCTGGGCAGCTGGCATTCACCGAGCAAGGCTCTGTGCTCTGTACACGACACACATCATTTCCCTGAGCTCTTCTCCCAGTTCATCCAGGTACCTGAGCCAGGACCCCTGGAGGTTTCCATGAATTCTCAATGAGCCCTCTTGAGTTCAACTCCTAAAGATCTCTCAATTTTGTAATTATCTCCATCTTTACCACTTTTGTCCAGTCGCCTTCTCAAGTTTGGAGAGCTCTAAGAATCTCCTAACTTATTTTCTCCTCATCCACTCTTAACCTCCGTCCGTTTCATTCTCCTTACAGCAGCCAGAGTGATCTTTTCAAAACTAAAATCTAATTGGATTAAGTTCCTGCTAAAAACACTTCAGTGGCTTTTCATTTCCCCACAGGAGAAAGATAAAATTTAAAAAAAATTTTAAATGCCTGACAAGGCCTTGTCTGATCTAGACTAGACTAACTGTTCTATAAGTGGGGTCCTTGAACATTCAAGGTTCCCCAGTATCTAGTCAGTATATCTATGGAGTCAAAACTATTGTCATCATAATAATGATAAGGCATCCTTTGCCTTGTTGTTGTATTGACTTTTGCAGTGATGGTGTAAAAGCAGTGATGAGTAAAACTGCTGGCTGCTTATTACTACTTAAGACAGGAGGCTGGGTGTGGTGGCTCATGCCTGTAATCCCAGCACTTTGGGAGGCTGAGGTGAGTGGATCATGAGGTCAGGAGTTCAAGATCTGCCTGGGCAACATGGTGAAACCCTGTCTCTACTAAAAATACAAAAAAAACAAAAAATTAGCCGGGCGTGGTGGTGCATGCCTGTAATCCCAGCTACTCAGGAGGCTGAGGCAGAAGAATTGCTTGAACCCAGAGGCAGAGGTTGCAGTGAGCCGAGATTGCGCCATTGCACTCTCGCCTGGGTGACAGAGCTAGACTTCATCTCAAAAAAAAAAAGACGGGGCACTGAGGTGGACTAGCAGTCATTATTCATCACTGCCACGTACTTCAAAGTTTAAAACAAACAAACAAAATGCCAGATTCACTTAAGAAGGTCCTTGATGAAACAGTAAAAAATCTTTTTTTAAATTAAATCTCAGCCCTCGAACACGCTTCTTTTTAATTTTCTGGATGATAAAATGGCAAGTAGGCTAAAGCACTTCTGCTGCCCACTGAAGCACAGTAAGGCTCTAGCAATTGTTTGGGTTGCAAGCTGAACGAGCCCCTTTTGTCTTGAAATAATCAGAATGTTTTTCGTGGAAAGAACAATTGGCAGACAAACTATAAGTTGTTCAGGTTTGTCCATTTGCAGACATGTTCCTGAAACTAAAATAAGTGAGCTTTTCACTTCGAGGAAAACAGTTAACAACATTTGCACCAATGATAAAATTTGAACTTTTAAGCAAAAACTGGAATCTCTGAAAGCTTGTATCTGCCACCATGAGCTTGACAGCTTCACAATATTTAAAGACTTTTCTGTTGAGGTCAGTTGGTGATATTAATGAATGTGATTTTCTGATGTCGTATAATGAAATGCGCAACATTTGGAAGAGCTATATAAACCAGTATTTTCCAAGTGTCTCAGGTACGATGTTACATAGTTTGGCAGGGGTAAAAGATCCAAAGCACAAGATGAACCAATGGATTTATTTATTTATTTATTTATTTATTTATTTTTATTTTATTTTTTTGAGACCGAGTTTTGCTTTTGTTGCCCAGGCTGGGGTGCAATGGTGCAAATCTTGGCTCACCACAACCTCCACCTCCCGGGTTCAAGCAGTTCTCCTGCTTCAGCCTCCCAAGTAGCTGGGATTACATGTAGGCATGCGCCACCATGCCTGGCTAATTTTGTATTTTTAGTAGAGACAGGGTTTCTCCATGTTGGTCAGGCTGGTCTCAAACTCCCGACCTCAGGTGATTCGCCAGTCTCGGCCTCCCAAAGTGCTGGGATTACAGGTGTGAGCCACGGCGCCTGGCTGGACCAATGGATTTAAATGTAACAGAGTATGAAAAGTTTATTGACTTGGTTTCAGCTTCCATATTGCAACTAACCTTTAAGAAAGCATTGCTTGACCAGATTTGATCATGCCTGATTTTCATGTACTTCACTCCCCATCATATCACAGCAGACCAAATGTAGAAACCAACATGAAAATCCAACTATCTCTTATTAAGCCAGACATTAAAGACATTTGCAAAAAATGTAAAGCAGTGTTCTTTTTTACACTTTTGTTGTTGTTTTGGAAAAATAATTTCCCACAGAAATATGTTATTTGCATTAACACATAATGGATTTATTATCGTTGTTTTTAAATGAGTATTTTTCCTGCCTTCATTTCTATTTTGGAAATCGATAGATAATGGGAGTATAAATGACTCTTAAGACCAAAACCTTGGAACACCACTGATCTTCACACTAGACAGAGGTCCGAATTTCTAACCCATCTCACATCACTCTTAATATTCCCAAAACTCCCTCAAGCTACCGTCTTTCCATTACTCCATCAGTTACTCCAGCCTGATTCCCTTCTGCCCCAAGGCCTTGGCACACGTAGTTTCTTCTGCTGAAAACACATTTGCTCCCCATTCTCCACTACTCTGTAATTCACCTCTCCTCACTCTTACCATCACAGCCCGGGAGAGTGTTCTCTTTCCCTGCATCTCTGGTACCCACTCGTATTTTCTCGCTTCCATAGGCTCCATGTTAATATATATCACACATGTTCTCTACCTTCAGATTTAAATTCTCATTGTGTCCCTCCTTGATCATTTCCCCTTTGTACCTATTTTACAAGTTTCACCTCCTCCACTGTCCACTGTGTTATATTAATCACCACTTGTCTGATACAAGAGAGAGGAAAAACTAACTGACACTTTCAATGCTTAGGGAGCCAGTTGATCAATCTTTTCCGTGAGACATCATACATTTAAGAGGGTTCTCACATACCTCTTTGCAGGCTCGGATGTAATTTAGTCTGTGGTTTTTTTCCTGCTCAGGAAGAAAAGCATCTGCATTTTGTCATTAATGAGGCTGATTTTCCTGTCTCTTGTAGTTGGAAATCGCTGAGATGTGTGCTTATTTTTTGCATCTGCCAAACTTGCCGTTTTAATGGTACATCATCTTTTCTCTGACTCCATCCTCTTGAAGTATAAACTCAGACCTTACCAATTCACAGGATTACTAGGAATTGGTTTTATTATTTGAATTTTCCTTTGAAAAAAAAAAAGTGGGTTATCTAGATCTATCAGCCTGCCGTACTACTATGAAAGGTTTGACAAGATTTTCTTTTTGAACTGTTAAGAAAGGCTTTGTAATAGCATGGGCTTCCATGCTGTCAGCTGAGGAGGTGGGGAATGGCGCTTCCACTGGCTGCTAATGATTCTGGACGAGGCTCTTTTCCTCCCTGGATCTAGTTTTCCTATTTGTGAAGTGAATGGGCTGGATGTTTGCAAAAACTCATCCTACTCTAAGACTGTAATCCAAACACATCCTGAGAACCTGTTATGTACTCAGGCAGTGCCTGGTACTGAGGAGGGGTGCAGATGCAGGAGAAAACACAGCCTAAGAATATAGTGTTCTTAGAAACAAAATATTTAAATCTACCAAAACCTCAGGTACAATACAGAATATTCATTTTATACATATAATATACATGTATGTGTGTATGTGTGTGTGTGTGTGCATATACATATGTATATAGTAAATGTCGTCCAACCTAGGTCAGGCTTCTTGCTACATCCTGGGGTGTGGCAGATTCAAAGGAGAAGAGTGTGTAAAGGTCAACCCTCAAGAACTCATAGGCTCGTAATGGACATAAATAGAATATGCAGCCCAAAGCTTGCTATGTAGGACATTGGATGCAGGTAAGATAGAACAACGTCCCCTGAGGCTATGGGGCAGAAGGGGTCAGGTTGGGAATGGTGACAACATCTGCTAGAAGAACCTGGGGAGACCTTCCTGAAAGAGATCCTCTATTATCAGGTCTGAAGTATGAGGTCCAACGCTAAGCACTGCAAGAATTCAGAGAGGAGAGAAATCAGTGTGCTGACGTCATTGAGAAAGGCATGAAGGAGGATGGGGAGAGCGGAGCCACAGTTGGCATCAATGCTTCTCTGCTGAGAGTGCAGAGGGACCAGTGGCTTCCTCTGGAAAGCAGGCAGGCGACCCAGGGTGTCAGGAGGCTAGTCTGTTGGGACAGGGCCCTCAGAGAGCCCTCTAGTGTTCCACAAGCCCTGTTCCCAGCATGCTCTGAGGCATTTAAATTAGTTCATGGGCATTTTAGTTCCATCTGAAATGGAGCTTGAATATTTCTTTCTTTTCTTTTCTTTTTTGTTTTAGTAGAAATGGGGTTTCACCGTGTTGGTCAGGCTGGTCTCGAACTCCTGACCTCAAGTGATCCACCCACCTCGGCTTCCCAAAGTGCTGGGATTATAGGTGTGAGCCACCACGCCTGGCCTTGTGAATATTTCTTATAGTCCAGAAAGGCAGGGGTGAGACGGTGTGGGAGAAAGAAACTGGAGAACATGTTACTTCTGCTCCAACAAGAAGTCTAGTCACGGCGCAGCTAATTTTAACCTTGCAGCCACTTAGCTTCCTCCGTCTTCTAACTGAGAGAGGTCTGCATGCCCGCAAGGGGCTCTGAGGACGTAGGGTGGCCTGGTGACATTAGCATGTGTTTTCTGCCCCAAGCACGTTAGATCATTACCCAGTGCTTCGGTGTTTCACAAATGGAACAGGTGCCACTCAGGCAATTTCCCAGTGAATGGCTGAGCCAGGTGGAGCAGGAAGATAGCTGGCCTGACTGAGCAGGGAGAGCTCATACTAATCATTAGGTCTTTGAACCTTGCCATGTTACCAGTTAATGGTAGAATAAAGTGAAACGAGTAATTAGATGGATTCCAAGCCACTGGCTGTGCTTCCCGCTTGAGCACATCCCATCTCCTCACTATGTACAGCCAGCTGAGTACAAATTCAGTTACCAGGAAGGAGGGCAGTGTGAGATTGTGATATCTACAACCTTAATAACTACTGTTGACTAAAAACCTTCATAAGTAGGCCCTTATTAAGTGCCAAACCCTGTGCGAGGAAATTTGCATTAAAACACGTGTCCTCACAACTGCCCTGTGAGGCGTGGACAGTGTATCAACTCCATGTTAGAGATGCAAAGGTCCACATGTAAAATGGTGCAGTGACCACCAGGACCACCTGATGGCATGGCAGACCTGGGACAGCAGCCACCTAGGGAGTTAGGAGCTCTGGTTCTTCTCATCCTTGGCCCAGGACGCTACCATTGCCAGCTGGCTGGCTGGCCCCAGGTGAGCCATTTCTTCTGTCTGCAGCAGGTAATTTGGGAGGATGAGCATTCTTGGGTGCTGATTGCTATGGGATTGAGTTTAATTCTTCACCAGCCTTTAGACTTGGTCATGTGATGGCGTGTCTTAAGATGTGGGTCACGGTTGCAGTATTTGTGTAACTGAGAAAATGAACCAATTTGTATCTATACTTTCCCCAGGCAAATGATTTGGGGCTCCTCCCTTAAGGCTTCAAACTATTTGAGTAAAAGAGCTCAAATAGAGGCCAAGTGCTTTGAAGAATTGAAGGCCTTTTTCTCTCCCCTGGAGCCCAGTTACTGATACTGCATGTTTTACCCCATAATTTACAAATCACAGCAACACGGTATGGCAGGGAGTCTTTTTCTGATGCAGCCGGGAACCTGGCCCAGTTCTCTTTTGCCACTTACCTACTGCCTGGTCAGACTTGGTTTTCCTGGACATCAGTTTCCTCAGTTGATGGAAGTCGATTGGGTCACGTTTAAGGAACTCTTCTAGCTCTCAAATTTTGGGAGAGTCTTTGGGCAATGCAATATTTCTCTTAAGTGAATTCTTTTCAAATGACAGGCATTTGTTCCATTAATCACCAAAATTTAATTGTAGTCACTTAAAATTTGAAATCTTTTAAAATGCTTACACTTATTTGTCTTCTTAGCAGCAGTTAATTTTAATTATTGGTGAGTTAGGTTCTTCCTTCCGAGCATCAAAGCATAGGACCTTATAGCTAAGAGGAACTGTGACTCACCCCTTATTCTACAAACACCCCAAGGAGCAAAGTGGCCTGTCTGGGGTCACACAACTGGAAAGGGGCAGAGGGCCAGTCCTTGGAATCTGCCTCATGCCTCCCTGTCAAGTGTGCTTTCTTCTTGTCTATTGTGTTATAACAACTTTTTCTCTTAAGGCCTTGCCTTATGTCATCTCAGCACTTAGCACAGGACCCCTGCACAGAGTGAGCACAAAAAACTACAAGGAACAAGTGAATGAGCTTGTGACCCCTGCAAATGGCCTCAGCGTGCTCTGTTTGTATCTAATTTTAATGTCGTGGCCACCCTTCCCCATCCCGTTTTTCTTTTCTTTTTTTTTTTTTTTTGAGATGAGACTCTCGCTCTGTTGCCCAGACTAGAGTACAGTGGTGCAATCTCCACTCGCTGCAAGCTCCACCTCCTGGGTTCACGCCATTCTCCTGCCTCAGCCTCCCAGTATCTGGGACTACAGGTGCCTACCACCATGCCCAGCTAATTTTTTGTATTTTTAGTAGAGACAGGGTTACACAGTGTTAGCCAGGATGATCTCGATCTCCTGACCTCGTGATCTGCCCGCCTCAGCCTCCCAAAGTGCTGGGATTACAGGTGTGAGCCACTGCACCCAGCCAAAATGTGTAACTTTTATGGAAAGTTTCTGTGGTTTGAGGGCCTTCGGGGCTCTCTTCATATTTGAAGACCATGTTTTGATGGTTGATGTTGTCTGAAACTGCATGTTCTACGTAAAATCACAAAGGTTGTCTCTGGTAGGCTAAAGATTATTTTTTATTCAAATGAGAAGAGAGTATTCATTTTATACTATTGTGGCAAATGTATGTTGTGTGTGTACATAAAATTTTATGAAAGTTTTAAGAATAATTTATCATGACTGTAAATGAATAGTATTTTTACAAATCCAAAGGGGGTGTGGTAGCTCACACTTGTAGTCTCAGCTACTTGGGAGGCTGAGGTGGGAGGATCACTTGAACTCAGGAGTTTGAGACCAGCCTGGAAAACATAGCAAGACCCCATTTCATTTAAAAAACAAAACAGGCCGGGTATGGTGGCTCAAGCCTATAATCCTAGCACTTTGGGAGACTGAGGCGGGCAGATCATGAGGTCAGGAGATCGAGACCATCCTGGCCAATGTGGTGAAACCCTGTCTCTACTAAAATACAAAAAATTAGCCGAGTGTGATCGTACGCGCCTGTAGTCCCAGCTACTCGGGAGGCTGAGGCAGGGGAATTGCTTGAACCCAGGAGGCGGAGATTGCAGTGAGCCAAGATCGCACCACTGTACTCTAGCCTGGCAAAAAAGCAAGATTCCATCTTAAAAAAAAAAAAAAAATCCAAAACAAACAAAAAAACTCAAAGGGGCAGGAAGAAAAGAGGCAGGTGATGGATATGTGTTTTACCTTGATTATGGTGATGGTTTCATGGTTATGTGTACATGTTCAGACCCATCAGATTGTATACACTAAATAGGTGCAGTTTTTAACATAACAATTATATCCCAATGAAGTCGTTGAAATAAATGAATGAATAGAAGTGACATCACATTTTCTAGAAGTAGTACCTCTTACCAAGAAGGAGCTGATTGACAGGTGGTTCTGAAACAGAATTCTTGATTTTACTGAATCACAGGCATGGCCACGTGTCCCGTAGCCCTCTCTGGTACTGCCCCTCCCATGCTTCTCTATCATCTACTCAGACACTTTATGACTGTGGCTCCTGCAGCACCTGCATTGAAACCATCCGGCTGCATATTCTCTAATATCCAAGGCTCGAGGTTGGGAATAGCATCTTAACAAGCTCCTATGCTGACTTCTTAAGCATACCAACATTTGAGATTTATTGACCTCTAAGGTAAGATCCAAACCCAATAACATGCGATGTACAAGATCCTTCATGACTAGGTCCTTCCACCTTTCTAAAACCATCTGCCCCCATCTCCTGCCTCCCAGTGATCTGTGCTATGATACCGAATACACGGAAATTGATAACCCAGCACTCCAGCAGCTCTTCATGCTATTCAGAGCACTTCTTAGGCCCTTCTTTGCCTCACTAACTCCTAGTCCTCTGTCACCATCCTGGCCAGAACAATATCCCCCCAGAAGTCTTCTCTGCCTTCTCCCACCTTCAAAAAAAGTGCTACCTTCTGTGCTCTTGTAATATTTACTATTTTATTTCAAAATGATCAGTTTACATATTTCTTTTCACCTTCCTGGGGGCAAAGAAAATAGGTTATCATATATCTCTAGATTCCTTTACCTGAGAGTGCTTGACACTTAGCAGGATTGACTGATCCAAAAAGCTGGATCATAGTTCAGGGAGAGGCTGTTTATAGAGGATCATGGTGCTGATTTTGTTGAACAAAAAATAGTAACCATGAAGATCAAATTCCCAGGGAAAACTGAAAAGCTTAGAGAGAGGATAATGGTTATAAAAATATTTCTCTATCCATCTATCTATCTACATAGATACAGACAGAACATGCGCAATGTGTCAGATGCTGTGCTGAGAGCATTGTAAGCTCTCCTTCAATTCATTTTTACAACTGCTACTATTATTTTGTCCATTTGACAGGTGAGGAGAGAAGCATAGAGACATGAAGTAATGCTATGCTATGTTTGGAGGAACCAAATGTTTGCGATCCTCCAAATACATATGTTGAAATCCTAACTCCATCGGCCAACCCCGCCATGTGATGGTCTTAAGAGTTAGGGCCTTTGGGAGGTGATTAGGTCATGAGGGTGGAACCCCATTACTGGGATTCATGCCTTTATAAAAGGGGCCCCAGAGCGCTCCCTCACCCTGTTTCCACCATGCGAGGCTCTCATGAGAAGTCGGCTCTCTGCATTCGCAAGAGGACCCTTTCAGAACCAACCATGTCGGCCCTGTGAGCTCGGACTTCCAGCCTCCAAACTGTGGGAAATACATTTCTGTTGTTTCTGTGCCACCCCAGCTATGATTTTCTGTTATAACAGCCAGAGCGGGTGAAGACAAGCAGTGTGCCAAAATACAGCTGAATTGCTTGGATCCAAAGCCAGGCCTGGCTTGTGCCAAAGCTCCTGCTCCAGCCTCAAGGAGGAAGAACCACTCAAAGTGACACAGGAGAGAGGAGATGGCCTTGTTGATGGAGGCTTGGCCCTGAAGCCCCGCTCTGCCCCTAAGCAGCTCCGAGACTGGGCACAAGCTGCTGTCCTCCCCAGCCTTGGGCTCCTCATCTATGCAACAGGGCCGGGAAGAACACCACCTCCAGGGCTGCGCCGTCTTCAGCCCAGCGCCTGGCACCCAGCCACTGTGCCCATCATCGCGTTGTTCTGAGAATGAAAGGGGTTAGTGAATGTGAATGACTCCTTAGTAAGCCTTGTGGCAGTGAACACAAGAAGTACGGAGTTATTTTTGGATTCTAAACAAAGCCTGGGTCAGCAGGGACCCGGGAACCTGGAGGGAGAGCGTGTGGATAACAGCGAGAGTTTTAGAGTACATGGCAATCCTTTGCCCTGACCCCGGACATGCTGGAAATGGTCTGTGGGCAGCACAGGGCCCCCCAGGGCCACTTCTGGCTGTGCACCCCAGCCCTGGGCCCCTCTGAAGCAGAGACTGCTCACATCTGAATCACTATGGCTCCTTCCTGGCAGACACGTGTGAAGACAAACTTCAAAGTGTATGTCAGGATCCTCTTCTGCCTCCAAAGATTAAAAAACCCCTCGAGAGACTCAATAACCTCAGAGCCTTCACACGGGTAAACTGGTATCTTTTTGAGAGGAACACAAAACCTGGAAGACATTGATATGGCAGGATTTTCAGAGCTCCCGTGGCACAAGAAAAGTGGGAAGGAAAGATGAATGCTTTATGTTCTAAAGAGCGGGCCTGTGCCTTTCATCCTGAGATTAGAGGCCTGGATGCCAGGCTCTCGCCCCTGAATGGGTGATGTTCTTAAACAAAGGGTGAGGGTGGAGGAGGGGAGCAGAGCACTGCCATTCATTCATTCACTCCACAAACCCATCCTAAGTGCCATTCCAGGCTCCGGACTAGGCTCTGGGCACAGAGAGACTCAGAGACCAGCCCCTGCTGCTGACATGCAGTCCAGCCGGGAGACAGCTGTGGGAACCTGTGGAGAGCCTTGGCGTGGGAACCTAACGGAAACCTAAGGAAGAGGCCTCTCACCCTTGCTGGGAGGGTCTGGAGGACTTTGCTGAGGAGGGAACCCATGAATTTGAAGAATGAGTAAATGCTCATTTGAGGAAGAGGAGAGAGGACCTCCCAGGCAGAAGGGACATGAGCAAAGGCCTGGAGCCATGAACAGGCCTGATGTGTCCAGAAAACGGAGAGGAGCATGGTCCCAGGGTGGGGTGGGCGGGCGCAGCTGGAAGGCTGGTGAGGTGGATGGAAGCCAGGTAGAGGGAGGCCTCGCCCACCCTATCTGGGAACCAACCCAGTCTGGGTGCCTGGGATTCATCTGCTGGGCTCTGAGGGACCCACAAGAGGTGTTAGTAGCACCTGAGTGACATTTGGTCACTTTCTCTGGGTTCTTATTTCGACTTTTCTCTAAGCTTAGGAGAAAAGCACACATCCTGTTTGTCAGGTTCTCCAGTACTTTGGTCTTTCCTTCAGAAATGTCACGGTGGAAGATTGGAACTGCAATTCTGCCAGTGATATTAGAGAGCTCTAAACAGAGCCTTTCAGAAGAGAAATGAAGCCTGTGTCTGCTTCTTCCTCTCCTGCAGCTGAGCCTGTTCTCCTTGCCATCAGGAGAGAAAATTCTCACAATAAGATGATATTGTTGGATTAAAACAGGTCAAAAAGAAACAAAATCAATATTTTGCAATTTGTTTTATTATATAGAGCCCCTGGACTTCACTTGCAGACATTTTGGCTCACTTCCAGCCCCTTGTGATGAATGAGTATTTCAGGGAGAGTTAAGATGTCTCTCACAAGCTGGAGGAAATCTCTGGAACGAATTTGAGATGATAAAAGTAGCTGGGCTTGACGATTTTTGCTCAGGTTAAAAAAAAAAAAGGGGGGCTTTTTATCCCCTCAGGTATTTCTGCAGGAAATTGCCTGGGCCTGTTTTTTTTCTTTCCTCTTTCTGGAAGTACCCAGTTTCACTGTGACCCCTGCCTTTTCATCAGGGCACTCCCAAAGCTCGTCTCTCCACCCGTCATCTTCTCCTCC
Organism: Colobus angolensis palliatus; assembly: GCF_000951035.1. Taxonomy (NCBI): domain Eukaryota; kingdom Metazoa; phylum Chordata; class Mammalia; order Primates; family Cercopithecidae; genus Colobus; species Colobus angolensis. The sequence goes on from NW_012120821.1 coordinate 9,821,711, forward strand.
ATCTTCCAGCTTCTTTTCTTTATCTCCAGAACTCTCATCTGCTCCTTCCTCCATCTTGCTTGGCCAAGTCTTTTTCATTTTCCTCTGAAAGGATTATTCTCAATATCTCCTAACCCTCTTCAGCTACGTTGTTATGAGAACAAACCAAGTAACAAATAGCATTAGGCAGCATCCAGAACTCAGGAAATGGGAGCCAGCCAGGGCTGTGGCCCTTGCCTCTTTTCTCTGCTCCCCCTGCTGTTAAGGGATCACTGCCACAGTGCTGGGGATGTAGCACTCAAATGGGAAGGAAACATCCTAGCCTCACATTCAACGGTGTCACTACACGCCGAGTACCTACAGTGGGCCATGCACTGTACTGGGTACTGAAAGCATGAGAGAGGCAGAGGTTAACTCCACTTGAGGATGTCTGTGAAGGCTTTCCAGAAAGCCAATTACTTCTCGTGTTAGTCCTTTTTCATGCTGCTGATAAAGGCATACCCAAGACTGGGCAATTTGTAAAGAAAAAGAGGTTTCATAGAATCACAGTTCCACGTAGCTGGGAGGCCTCACAGTCATGGTGGAAGGCACGTCTTACGTGGCAGCAGGCAAGAGAGAATGAGAGCCAAGCAAAAGGGTTTTCTCCTTAACAAGTCTCATAAGATCTCATGAGACTTATTCACTACCACAAGAAGAGTATGGGGGAAATGGTCCCCATGATTCAATTATCTCCCACTGGGTCCCTCCCACAACACGTGGAAATTATGGGAGCTACAACTCAAGATGAAATTTGGGTGGGGACACAGCCAAACCATATCACTTCTCTAGCACAAAAGCAAATGCAGTTAAAAATGAAAGGAATTATTTCAGTTGAGGGTGAAAACCAGAGTATCACTTTCCTGGCAGCTAAAGAGAGGCAGTGTGATGTTGGAAGGAAAGCTCAAGCTTGAGCCAGACAGACCAAAGTTGGAACCTTCATAACTTCTGTCAGCCTCTATGAGCAGAGCAAGCTACTTACTCTCACCAAACCCCGGCTTCTTTACCTATAAAATGAGGTACATTAAAAGATGAATATGATTTTTATTTATTTATTTATTTATTTTTTCTGAGACGGAGTCTGGCTCTGTCGCCCAGGCTGGAGTGCAGTGGCGTGATCTCGGCTCACTGCAAGCTCCGCCTCCCGGGTTCACGCCATTCTCCTGTCTCAGCCTCCTGAGTAGCTGGGACTACAGGCGCCCGCCACCACACCCGGCTAATTTTTTGTATTTTTAGTAGAGACGGGGTTTCACCGTGGTCTCGATTTCCTGACCTTGTGATCCGCCCTCCTCGGCCTCCCAAAGTGCTGGGATTAGAGACGTGAGCCACCGCGCCCGGCCAATGTGATTTTTAAAGCACCTAGAACAATGCCTGGTTCAGAGGATGTCTTTGTAAGCACTGATTTCACCTGATTCTAAAGGGGTCTTTTTGCAGTTTTGGAACAAACAATAATAAGGTATTTTCAAAAATTACAATGGTTATGCTAAAAACAAAATTGAAAAAATTGGAAAAAAAATACTCCAACCCTAACTTCTGCCAGCAATTTTAAGCTCTTCTAGACCCTGTCCACCTGCAGATGTAGCTTTAATGTTTTCTTGTAACGTACAACCCATTCAAGTTCTACCAGCTTACTTTTCCCAACATTGCTATGCAGTCCTCATAATCATCTTAGTGAACAGAGAACATCCTAGGGTGCAGTTGTACCATAATTTATCCCCATAATCGGACATGTAGGTGGTACTCAATTTTGTTCTTCTTTAAATAAAACCCAGCTCTGGAATCACAGGGCCAAAGGGAATGAATATCTCTGAAGATCTTGATGCAAAGTCCCATTTTGCTTTAATCCAAAGGGTGAGTTATAATTGTTGCCTTTGCCACCTTTAATTCCCGTGTGTGCCCCTTCATCTGCAGAGCGTTAGGTGTTGACATTATAAGTGCTAACTTAGGATGTGTAAGGTGGTTTTGAAATGTGCATGTCTTTGGTTGTTAATGAGGGTGGATGTGTTTCCATATAACTGTTTGTATTTACTATTTATGTTTCATTTCATAGTATTGGGAAATTATCTGCTTATATCCCTTGTCCACTTAACCTTCGGGATTTTGGGGTTTGATATACACATGTGCGCGCGCACACACACACACACATGCACACTCAGAATAGATATTGACCCTTTGCCCTAATAAAAGCTTATTTGGACATGACTAGGTTACGGGGCCTGCTTGGGGCTCTAACGTACTCTCTCATTATCATGGTGACGGCAGGGGCTGCTATAGGATTTCCAGAATTGGCATCATTTCTTCCAAGTGAGAAAATAACTCCATTCTAGGCTTTGTGAGTCTTACACTTGTGGTTAGCAAATGCGATCTTTCTACTAATTCCAGGGGCACTGGAGTGTCACCAGGTATTTTGTGTCTCCTTTTGCCCAAGGTCAGCTTGCTCCCAAGGTAGTTATCAGTCTAATGTAGCATTTCACAAACTTGAGCACTCCTGGACCCCAAGAATTCCTTCAGAGACTCTAATGAGAAATGCAACATTAAAAATTCAACATTGACCCCTGAGGTGATGACTTGGCACCAGGGCCACAGATTACAAGTATAGATGCACACAGAGAAAGGGAAATAATGGGACAACAACATACTTACATTAAATCTTTTAAAAAGAGTATCAAGGCCGGGCATGGTGGCTCAAGCCTATAATCCCAGCACTTTGGGAGGCCAAGATGGGCGGATCCCGAGGTCAGGAGATCGAGACCATCCTGACTAACACGGTGAAACCCCGTCTCTACTAAAAAAAAAACAAAAAACTAGCCAGGCGAGGTGGCGGGCGCCTGTAGTCCCAGCCACTCGGGAGGCTGAGGCAGGAGAATGGCGTGAACCTGGGAGGCGGAGCTTGCAGTGAGCTGAGATCCGGCCACTGCACTCCAGCCTGGGCGACAGAGCAAGATTCCGTCTCAAAAAAAAAAAAAAAAAAAAGAGTATCAATAACATGAAAACAGACAAGGGCAACATTCTTATGGTCTGAAGAAGTTTCCTAGGGATTATCAGTAAATGGTTCAGGGTAGAGACCGAGTTGTCCCTCCTCGGCTGGTTCACCTTAATGGGTTCGTCCTGAAATTTCCCCTGGTCTGAGGAGTTGAAGTTGAAGAACAGCAGCAGCAGCAGCAGCTGGCAGTTAGAAAGTGCTGACCAGTTGCCAGGTTGTGTGCTAAGCTCCTTGAAGATGTTATCTCATGATCCTTGAATTATAGATGAAAAGTTCACAGTTTGTGACTGTGTCAGGCTTCCCGGGTTCCTCCGTGGGCTGGGAGAAGAGTTCTTCAGGGCAGACCATCAGCTTCTCTTTTCCATTTCCCAGCTCTTCTTCCTTCTACCTGAGGAGGCCTCTGTGAACATCCAAAGCTTAGGATTACTTCTCTTTATCTAGCCCAAGGCTTCCTCGCAGGCCCTTCTACCCTTCTCCACCATCTGCTTTGCTTCCATTCTCTATTTTCAATCCCCTGTTCCCTCTTTGTCTAACTATCCCCAATTGGAGTGACTCATAACTTGTGATTACTAAAGCTGAAATCCTCAAGGTGCTGAGAAAGTACACAGAAATAAATCAGCAGGTGCCAGAATTTCTCCTAAGGGGGACTCAGCACTGGGGAGGGATTACTGAGGTTTAATTTACACAACAGCTGTGCTTCTAAAAGGGTGTGTAAATCAGTCCAGGCGTAATTGAAAGGCACCAGAAAAAAAAATTGTTACTTAGAGGAATCCTATGGCGAGCTTTTTTTGTAAAACAAATCTCATGATTCTTGGGAGTTGTGCTCTGCTGTCCCCTCTTCCTTGAAGCTCTGTTCACCCCTTGCCTCCACTGGGTTAATTGCTCCTTAATCTAACCACCCTCAGGTCATTACTTGTGCCTCTGCCTACTGGCCTTGTGATATGAATACTTCTTGGCACAAAACAGGTGTGAAACTCATGTTTGTCGAGTCAAGGAAAGAAAGAACTAGCTAGTAAAACCAGTGAATTAGACTCAATTCCCTGAAGGACAGATGTGTGATCTGTTGGACGTCTTTTGCATACCACCAGTGAGGGTTTTCCACCGGTGTCTTCCTCTCTGATTGGTCAATAAATATTTGAATGAATGAATGACTAAATTCACTCTCTTAATTTATCCTTGGGTAAATCCATCTGTTAACAAAGATTAAGTTTATGAATTAACTTAAAGATTGTTAGAAACTTGTTGGCAGAAGTCAAAGTAACTCGAAAGCCCAAGGATGTATTATTCCATGCTGTTGTGCATTAGCTAGATGCTCTCTCTTCTTGCCTTCCCCAGGCAAAGCGGTCCTAGGCCCTCTGTAGTAGGTAAGGATGCTCCTCCCTCTTTGTGAACAATTCCTTTCCTGCAAGGGAGGCTGCTCATCTGCATGGTATTCACGAGACTGAAATGATCATGGCCATATTGGGTGGTATAAACTCAGGGGATACAGTCTTATTCACTTGTCCTTGTGTTAGAGCAGACATAGAACAGTTTCCAGAGGTGAATCTTGGCCTTGCCCACAGATCCTACCTTGACCCACTCCTGAGGAGATGGGGTGGCCATCTCTTCAGGTACAAAGCTCATTAGGTACCTCAACTTCAGAAAAGGATGCCACCCCTACCTTTGGTTTAACTGTCAAAGAAAATACACTAGGTCTAAATTTGCAAGATGGGCTATTTGCTTCCTGGTGATTTGCTGCCTAGTGACGTCCTTCATCGTTTACCAGAGAGATATGGAGCTCATCTGGTTTAGATCATTGGCTCAAGCCAAACCATCAGAGGGCTTTGCTTCTTGATACCATTGTTCCAGCTGCCTTTCCTGGCTCTGCTTTTGTGCTCCCCTGCAATAGGAGATATTACCAGAAACACTGAATTTATCTTTTTTTTTTTTTTTTAACAGAGTCTCACTGTGTCACCAGGCTGGAGTGCAGTGGTGCAGTCTCGGCTCACTACAGACTCGACGTCCCAGCCTCAGGTGATTTTCCCACCTTAGCCTCCTGAGTAGCTGGGACTATAGGCATGTACCACCACACCCTGCAAATGTTTTGTCTTTTTTTTAAGAGACAGGGTTTTGCCGTGTTGTCCAGGCTGGTCTTGAATGCCTGAATTCAAGCAATCTGCCCACCTCAGCCTTCCAAAGTGCTGGAGTGCTAGGATTACAGGCATGAGCCACCACACCCAATCTAAAAAACGTTGATTTTAAATTTACTATCATGTGTGCAAAGAACTTCAAACAGTGCTTGGCAGAAAGTAAACAGATTAAAGTGTTAGCTATTATTGTTGTTAACATTGTCATCCCTTTTAGTGTTAATATTAGGATATTTCCTCTTTTTTTTTCAGAGATGAGGGTCTCACTATGTTGTCCAGGCTGTTTTGAACTCCTGGCCTCAAGCAATCCTTCCCAAGGTGCTGGAATTACAAGCATGAGCCACTGTACCTGGCCTAGGATATTCTTGTGGACCTCATGCTCTGTATTACTCACTGTGTCCCTGCAGGGGAAATTTCTCTCGGGCCTCACTTTCAGGATAAGCTGGACTTCTCCTGAGCAACTGAGTGTCTTCCGTATTATAACATCTGTGGACAAAGCAAATATTTGAACTGTTCTCTTTCCTTCTTTCCTTTGGCTACCAGGAAGCCTGAAGCCATATTTATGCCCTCACTCTCAGGACCCCCGCAACAACTGTGCAGGCCCTTGAAGCGTTATGCCTCTTTGTGTTTGTCTTTAACCTTCTCTTTTTATTCTACCCTTGCTCTTCCTTTCCTCCTATTTCCATGTTCATTTTAAGGCATTTTGTCTATGTCTGTCTATCTCTGTAAGCCACTTCACATCCTTTTTAAAACCAGTAAGTATGTGTTTCTTTTTAAAATCAATACTCTCAAGTATTTGAAAGGGATGAAACTCCTGAGGTCATGTTGCCATCTTTAAAGTTATTTAATAATGATTTTATTAAAATATAGAAAAATGGACCCTCTGAACTGTATAATTAAGTGAGCCCTCATTATCCCCATCATTTAGCCTAGCTTCTGATCTTGGAAAATGTGTAAGTTGGACATTTACCTTTTTGTTGACACATTCTATTCATAGTGCGTAATTCATAACAGCACTGCTCGGTGTATTGTCATAGAATGAACACACTGTGGTAACCCAATCAAGGGCAAGAACTAGAACATTACCAGGACCCCAGAAGCCCCGCACATACACTCTCCACTATCCCCACTGGTAACCATCATACTGGTTTCTAACCTCATCTGTTACCTTGGCGTGTTTTTGAACTTTACATATTAATGCTGCCATACAGTATATACTCTTCTGTATCTGGCTTCCCTCACTGAAAACTTGTTAGTGACATTCATCTGTGTTGTTGGGTTTAGCAGAAGTTCATTCATTTTCATTGTTGTGTGGAATTGCATCTTGTGAATATTCCCACAATTTATTTCTACATTTTGTGATTGATGACGTGGGTTATTTCCAGTGTTTGGTTATTATTTCATGTTCTTTGTGGTAGCAAGATGGGTCAGAGAAGAAATGAAGTGAAATGAATGAATGAATGCATTTTAAAATTTATCTCTAATGATGCCTCGCCACTCCTAAGTGCCTTGGCCCTGGAGTCCCTGGAGCCAGATCCCTCCCCAATCTGAACTCCTTAGACAGCCCCTACCTTGTCCTTAATGCCATCTGCCCTAGACCCAGCTTAGGTGACACCATTTAAATAAGCATTGCACATCTCCTGTGGGAATGGCATCATTTTGGAGTCTGAGGGTGCATCAGGCATGACAACAGACGGCAGTTGCTACCCTCTTGGGACACATGTTCCAGTGGCATCGAAATCTCCCCACCTTCACTCTGACATTTCCCATCACTCTGTGACTTCTGGTTTCTCTGGTCAGTGCTCTGCCCTGTAGCAGCCTCTCCGTTAGGCCTCACAGAGTCTCACTCTGCGCATTCATGGCCCAGCCCTCAGCCAAAGATGTGGAGAGTCTCCCCAACCCATCCACAGATTTATTCCTCTATAGTAACCTGCTCCATGAATTCCAGCAGCTCAGCAAGTCTGATACACCCCACATCTCTGATCCATGGTCTGTAAAGTGTCCACAGGCTGAAGGCTGGGTAAACCGAGGCCTACCTCATGTTTCCCTTTTTGCAAGGCTCACAAGCCTGCACTGCCAGTTGTTCAGTGCTTGAAAACACTATCCTCAAAAAAAAAAAAAAAAAATGCCTAGTTTTTATAGTCATTTAGGGCAAGAGTATAAGTTTGCTATCACTCTCCCATGGCCTAAAGTGGAATAGTATGCTTTTATTTTTAATGACCCCATTTTATTCCATTATATGGGCTTAACTTAATTCTAGTGGATTTTTAAGTGAAATTTATTTCCTATGGAGCAATGAGAGATTTAAATGTAAGATTTAGAGATTATACTCATAATGTATGCTTGCTTCACTCGGTGCTGTCAGCTTCCTTCCTTCCTTCCTTCCTTCCTTCCTTGCTTCCTGCCTTCCTTTCTTCCTTCCTTCCTTCCTTTCTTCTTTTCTTTCCTTCCCTTCCTTCCCTCCCCTTCCCTCCCTTCCTCCTTCTTTCCTTCCTTCCCTTTCTGTCTCTTTCTTTTCTCTTCTCTTTTCTTTCTTTCTTTCTTTCTTTCTTTCTTTCTTTCTTTCTTTCTTTCTTTCTTTCTTTCTTTCTTTCTTTCTCTCTTTCTCTCTTTCTTTTTCTTTCTTTTTCTTTATTTCAACTGGATCTTGCTCTGTCACCCAGGCAGGCTAAAGTGCAGTGGCACAATCATAGCTCACTACAACCTTGAATTCCAGGGCTCAAGCAATCCTCAGGCCTCAGCCTTCTAAGTAATTAGGAAAACAGGTATGCACTACCTGTCTAATTTTTTTCATTTTTTTTTTTTATAGAGATAGGGTCTTGCTATATTGCCTAGGTGGTCTCGAACTCCTGGCCTCAAGCAATCCTCCTGCCTCGGCCTCTCAAAAGCACTGGGATTATAGGCATGAGCCACCATGCCCAGCTGCTCTCTACTTTTATTATGGTAAAATATACATAACATCATATCGCATTAGCCAGAATTGGGTTAAAGTCCTAAACGTAAACCAATATTGTCAAGGGGGATGGGCCCACCATGACTGGCTTAGACCAGTCAGAATATACCCCCGGCAGGGCCTTGGGCTGGGGTCAGCCTCTCCTGAAGCATGTGGCCTTTAGGAAGAGCATGGCTACCTAAACAGAATGTAAATATGTTAGGAAAAGGGACGGGGTCTTGGGTGGGCCTTTAATTGTGTCTGCAACAGCTCCTCAGCCCTCAAATACGTAGGCAGCTGGGTTCCAAGTAAGAGACATTTACCTGGGGAGAAATTAGGTTTGTCTGAATAAAGTAATAAGAATCTTAACTGGAGATCAAGTTTCATAACAAAATTTTCAACCCTCTGACTGTCATCAACTACAAATCAAACTCTAATATAGGTAGCTGTCCTCAAGTCTTACATGTGCTCATGATTCCTTCAAGCTGGATACCATCATTCCATTATTTCTGATCATCTTTTAAAGGCCAACTCAAAAAGTGCTTCCTCTGAAAGCCTTCCTAGAACTCCAGAATCAAAATGAAATTTTCCTTTTTCTGTATTCTCTTTTATTCTGCTTTACACAAATTGCCACTATGTATCAAGGCTTTTTTTTTCTTTATTGCTTTGTTTTTAAAATTATAAAAATAGTAATACATCTTCCTTGTAAATAATTCAAACAATTTCTAAAGTCTATAGATTGAAAGGCAAATCTTCCCTCAGCTTATCCCTCAACCCCAACCTCACTTCCCAGCAACAACCACTAGAAACAATTTGCTTTCAATCCTTCTAACCCTTCTTAGTGATACTGAAACCTGTAAAGAGAGGCAAATTTGTCATGTTGCAGTAATTTTTATAAAAACAGGATCACACTATGTGTGACTCATGCATATGATATTCTATGACTTGCTGTTTTCACTTATCAGTACAGTAAGGACATCTTTCCATGTCAGTGGATACAGATCTGGACATCATTGTTTCTGTGGCCTGTGTGCTATACCAGTTTGAGGCATTTTCATTCTTTCTATAATTAATCCTCTGATGATGAGAACTTAAGTTATTTCTACTTTTTCACATTTCAAACAACGTTGCCAGGAACCCCCTTAGTGTGTGTGTGTGTGTGTGTGTGTGTTTGTGTGTGTGTGTGTGTATGTGAGTGCGTGTCTTTGTCTATACATGCCAATATTTCTTCAGGATGGACCCTTAGAAATAAAATTACTGGCCAGGCGCGGTGGCTCAAGCCTGTAATCCCAGCACTTTGGGAGGCCGAGACGGGCAGATCACGAGGTCAGGAGATCGAGACCATCCTGGCTAACACGGTGAAACCCCATCTCTACTAAAAAATACAAAAAACTAGCCGGGCGAGGTGGCGGGCGCCTGTAGTCCCAGCTACTTGGGAGGCTGAAACAGGAGAATGGCATAAACCCGGGAGGCGGAGCTTGCAGTGAGCTGAGATCCGGCCACTGCACTCCAGCCTGGGCGACAGAGCGAGACTCCATCTCAAAAAAATAAAATAAAATAAAATTACTGGGTCAAGAAATAGGTGATTTTAAATTTTGATAGCCACTGCCAAATTTTATGAGAATGTTTGGGAGCCAACTGCTGCTTGTATAAGATAAGTAATTTCCAGATGTCTAGACTTTATAAGCCAATAAAATGTAAAAGAAAAAGAAGCCCAAATTGTGAAGATAACATAAAGTAGCCAACATTTTATTTTTCTCTGTAAGGATACTTTAAAAAAAATCAAGTACTAATTATTAGGCTGGAAGCATGTGAAAATAGCAACTTTTTTGTTCTTTTACACACCCAAACAGTTCATTTATTCAACAAAGATATATTGAGCTGGGAAATACTAGGTAGGCAAAGATATTTAAAAGTAACACAAAAGTTTCTGATTCAAGAAAGAAACTTTTAGTATTTTAGGAAGGTCAGGCATCTATCTAAGCAATTAGAATACAATGTGATGGGTATCAGAATAAACAAACATGAGATGTATCAGGAAGTCAGAAGAAAGCGGAACTAACTTTGGGAGGTGTCCTGTCTCCTGGCAAATGTGCACATGTTCTTGTGACAGCGGTATACAAGCACAGCACAAGTACATGCACTCCAAAGTGGCACTTTTGTATGTCAAAATAGCCCAATGTCTGCTATTTTATATGGTTTAATGTAGTCCTATGAGCATGATTTCATGAAAGAATGATACATACACTCACACAATCACACATGCATGCACATGCACACACACACACACCTTTGTTTACTTTTTTCATCTTACTATGATGGGTAAATACCCAGTTTTATGTCCACTGACATGGAATCCTTGGCCAGCTCCCCCTCCCACCACCACTGCCAGTGACTGTCTGTTCTGTAAGGAGAGAGGTTTCTGTCACAGAAAGAGCAACAGGAGGCAGAGGAAATTGAGATGAAATGGCATGTGTTCCTGACCTAGGTCCCTAGCACTGATTGTGAGCCCTGTGGAGAATGGGTTAGAGGCAGAGCTGATGGGTCTGTGTGAGAGGACCTGGGCCACACTTGGCATAAGCAGGACCCCAGGAGCACAGTGACACAGGTTCCTGACTCTAGTCCTCTCTCCTTCTCCATGGGATCTGGCTCCATTCCCAGGTAGCCTGGGGAGCAGGAAGAGCCAGCCCTCTTGCTGTAGCACAGTGCTCCCAAGTAGCGCTCCCCAGCAGCGTGTGTGCAGGGGAAACGGGCCATCTGCGAGTCCACAGGAGCACAGGCAGGAGTGGGCCAATGAGGATGGAGGGGGTCATGTGAGGATGAAGGGGGCCGCATGACAGAGGAGTGGGCTGCGTGAGGATGTGCTGGGTGCTCTCAAGGCTCTTCGTGGAGACGCCCGGGAAGGCCCGAGTGATCCATGTGATAGCAGGGCAGCAGCACTGTCTCTTTTACTGGGCAGCTTGGGGGCTGCTGAGATAAATAATATCTGGGCTTACCATTTCATTCGAAGGCTTTGCCTACAGATTTTAAGCTCCTTGAAACCGCGGACTGTATCTTCATCAACTTTCATTCCATGCCCTGGCCCAACCCAGGCCTCCCAGGTAATAGGTGCTCAGGTCACTTCCTTGTGATAGTATAGGCCCTATGCCTAGATGCAAACTTTCCCTGTAAAAGCTTGATAGAAACTAGCTTAGGCTTTGCCTGCCAGGCCTTCTCTGCCACGTCTATTCAGTTCCACTGTTGCTGCGTGACATTGGCTGTAGACAATATATTAACAAATAACTGTGCCTATGTTCCAGTAAAACTTTATTGACACAAGCAGATGGCAAGTTGGTTTGACCCAAGGACCATGGCTTGTCAATTCCTGCCTATACTATGGGGGAAAGAGCAAGAGCAGGCTGTCTTAAGATCAAATCCTAGTTTCCGAGCTGTGTCACCTGGTAAGCAAGTTCACCTCTTTGAGCCTTAGTTTCTCCCAGTGGAAAGTGGGGATGGTAATTGCTACCTTCAGAATTATTGTGAGAGTTAAACGAAATAGTGAATAAAGGGCATCTAGCAGAGCCCTGGTCTGTAGATGTCAGAGGGGCTCAAGAACTGCTAGTTTTCACTGAGTGTGAATGCCGGATCCCACCTCACAACCCACCTTCGTTTCTGCAGCCGTGTCCGGGGAATACCATGAAAAAGCATGAGGCAGGATTTTAAGGGCTGACAGAATGAAATGCATGAGACATTGATTTGATTTCAATACAAGCACTGGGCAGAGACATAATGTCCCTGGTTTTCCTTACATGTAGCCTTCAGGTGTCAGTTCAGTAGCATCCTGGTTTTATTACATTCATCACAAGCAGCTTAAAGCTTCCAAAAACACAGTCCTACACAGATGTTGAGCCTGTCTAGGGATTAGAAATATCCTTTTCCATTAAGCATAAATTAACTTAATCACCAGGTATAAAAGATAAGCAACATAAACAGCATTCCCTGAAGCTTTCATTAAAATTAAAATTCTACTTAAAATTTAGCTTGTATTTTCTAGGACCTGAACCCCTTCAAAGAGATAATATCGGCTGTAAATTTTCACACTGACAGAGTGGCAGAGATGACTGTGCTGGGGACAGTGATGTACTATGTAATTTAACTGTGCCTCCTGGTCTTCTTTTTGCCAATGGACAGATCCGCACATTTTAAAGAAATAATTAGTGTCAGTAAGATTTGGTCTTTGACCATTTTCAGAAGCAGTCAGATGATTAAAAAAAAAAAAGACTCTAAGTCAAGATTACTAAGGGCAAGGTGCTTAAAGTCTTGTCATACAGATTAATGCTATGGAAAATGCTCTTATGATAAAATAAACAAAAAGGGAGTCATGGATAAGAAATCATCAGGAGGCTTCTAAACCCAAACCTTCTTGCTTCCCCTTGTCTAGGGTGGAGCAGGGTGAGTGGAGAATGAGTACAGCAGCCAGAGTTCACTGAAGTCTTTACCAAACTTTGCAGGAGAAATTACCTTGGAGGCAATTTAGCAGAGTCACTGTGGGTTTGTGGAAAGAATGTTGAAATCAGATGAGCCTGGCTTTGAATTCTAGTGCTTTTTTTTTTTTTTTCTTGACTCTGATCTTGGCCAAGTCTCATGATTTCTCTAAATATCAGGTTCCTCATATGTAAAATGAGGAAACTAATGCCTTTCCCCAGGATCTTTATGGGGCTTAGAGATCACACACTTAGAGGGTGCCTCAAACTCATCACATTCTAAGTGCTTACTAAATGCTTGATATCATGTATGTGTTGAATATCTGCCCTGTGCCAGATTCTGGACTAGCCACTGAGGATCTAGAAAGTCACAAAAGACAGCCCCCACTCTCAAGATGCTCCCAGATCCAATAGGGTATTGAGACAGACACAATTTAGGGTGACAAGTTCAACAGTGGATGTGTATGCAAGGTATAGAAGGGACTCAGGCAAGGGAGTGGTGTCCTCTGTGCTAAGTTTTAGTGACACATGACACCCACATGGACTGTGGGGCAGAGACGGGCATTCTGCGCAGAAGGGGGAGCTTATGTGAAGGCAGAGAGAGACACAGAGAGCATTTCCTATTTGGGGGATCATAAGCAGTGTGGTATTGCTGGACAGGGAGGAGGGGCAGGGGAATGGTAAGGGTGGAGGATCTCCTGATGTGCTTGTGTATCCTCGGGACCTGGGTTTGAAGTGTTCTGGATGATTCCTCAGGTTGACCACAGAGGCCTGGCAGGCAGTACATGGTCTCCAGACCAGAAGGCATCTCTTCCAAAAGGAAATTCCACCTTACCTTTAACAGAACTGCACATTTGAGATGAATCTAACAGTACAGTAGATGAGCGGCCCAGGCACCTGGGTCGTAGGCCCTGCTGTGTCTACCTGCCTAAAAACTCATGTAAGTTCCCTGGGAGCAGGATCACTGTGTCTAATTCAGCTTGGAGTGCCTGGGCTGGGGCTTCTTACATAGTAGAAGCTTGCAAATATTTGCTAGTGCTTCGGTGCCCTATCCATACAGTGAGGTAACCACCCGTATGCTGCTTCCCTCAAAGGGCTATTATTTTTAAAACAATTAATTTTTTTATTATACTTCAAGTTCTGGGATACATGTGCAGAAGGTGCAGGTTTGTTACATAGGTATACACATGCCATGGTGGTTTGCTGTACCCATCAACCCCTCATCCACATTAGGTATTTCTCCTAATGCTATCCGTCCCCTAGCTCCCCACCCCCGACAGGCCCGGGTGTGTGATGTTCCCCTCCCTGTGTCCATGTGTTCTCATTGTTCAACTCCCACTTATGAAGGAGAATATGTGGTGTTTGTTTTTCTGTTCCTGTGCTAGTTTGCTGAGAATGATGGTTTCCAGCTTCATCCATGTCCCTGCAAAGGACATGAACTCATTCTTTTTTATGGCTGAATAGTATTCCATGGTGTATATGTGCCACATTTTCTTTATCCAGTCTTTTATTGATGGGCATTTGGGTTGGTTTCAAGTCTTTGCTATTGTGAATAGTGCTGCAATAAACATACATGTGTATGTGTCTTTATAGTAGAATTATTTATAATCTTTAGGATATATATCCGGTAATGGGATTGCTGAGTCAATTTTTTTTTCTCCTGAGATGGAGCCTCTGTTTCCCAGGCTGGAGTGCAGTGGCGCAATCTTGGGTTACTACAACCTCCACATCCTGGGTTCAAGCGATTCTCCAGCCTCAGCCTCCAGAGTAGCTGGGATTACAGATGCCAACCACCATGCCCGGCTAATTTTTTGTATTTTCAGTAGAGACAGAATTTTGCCATGTTGGCCAGGCTGCTCTCGAACTCCTGACCTCAAGTGATCTGCCCACCTCAGCCTCCCAAAGTGCTGGGATTACAGACATGAGCCACTGCACCTAGACACTTACAGGGCTATTCTGAGAGCCAGGGGCATAACAGGGATGGAAGAACTTTGTAAAGTCTCAGAGTTTATTCAAATATAGTATGTGATCACCATTATTATTGTTAAAAAGAGTCATATACCAATTAGAACCTATACCAATGTTGAAAAACCAGTTTGCCCACGCATTAAAAAAATATCTTTATGACTATTCCTGGCTCTCTTTTTTAACAAAACTCAGGATTTACACTTTAAAAATACAAACAAATGCAACCCACCTAGTTAAATTTGGTTACTTGCCTTTTTGTTATTGCAAAGTTGACTTATTAATCAAAACAATGATTGTACTTGAGATGATCAAAGATTTCCAGGCTCTTTCCTATGTTATCTTAACAATGTTCATTTACAGGAAAGAAATTTTTTTGAAATTGCACTTGCCCAAAAAGCATTTCCTAAAAAAGAGACATATTTTCCTAAACATTTTCGATTGTCTTGACAGCTGAAATGTCACTTTCCCTACAAACCCACAACCCTTTGTTTTAATGATGAATGTGTTCTAAAGAAAACCACTGCTGGAAAGGGCTAAAATTGGTGTTTGATTTCGCTGTAATGATGCATCACTGTTTTCCAAACTGTTACCCTCAGCTGACGGAGGAAACTGTGAAGGAACTGGAAAGTTTCTAAAGCATTCACAAAATACAGGGACATTTTCTCCAGTAGCCAAATGTTAAAGAGCTGTTATGAGGAACAGTAATTGAAATGAAGCCATGCTGCTCCCTGCAGAAAAGTAGCATACTTTGGCCCAAGTATTAACAAAATGATATCAGAAGTACCTCATGAGAGAAAGAGTATAAGAGACTTACCAAGGTCATTTGCAAAATCCAAATAGATGGGTCAGGGTCATTTGCAAAAACCCAAATAGATTAATTTTCCCCAGGACACCTACTGCTGCTCTTCTCCGTTGTGTCTGCAAAGTGAGGGAGACCACAGCTCTAGCTCTGGTTTTGCGCTTGAACGCTGTATTGTGTAAGCAAATTAGTTATCCCCTTCTGGGCCTCAGTTTCCTTTTCTTTATTTTGAAATGATAATTTCTGCCCTACATACCTTACATTATTGCCTTGAGGATCCATTGAGGTTATAGGTGAAAACCACATCTTAGACTCCATCCACATTATTTGAGTTCCAAAATGGTGCCCTTTCCTTCCACACTCCCTTGTGTCTTCCTTTGCAGTTTCCTTTGCAGGCATTCCTCCTTTCCCAGGCATTCCTCTCTTCTGATCTGACACCTACTCAGCTCTACCCAAGTCTTTCACCTCTAGGCCCCAACACCATCGCCTCATGGAAGACTTAGAAACCTGCCCAGAGTGCTCCATGGGAGCTGAGTGCCCCATTCCCTGTGCCCAGCCCTCACTTTAAGCTTGCCTCGCACTGAGTGAGCTGTCTGTGTGCACGATGCCTCCACCAGATGTAACATCTTCCATGGATACATCTGCTTGTTCTGTTTTGTGTCTCTAGTTCCCAGCACAATGCCTGGAATGTAGGTACTCAATTGCCACAGACCCTGGTGGACTAAACAAAGGAGGACAAACATGGGAATAAAGACAAAGACAAAAGAGTATATTTGGAAAAAGGGGTCAGGGGGCTGCTTGCTTCTAGTGAACAAAGGCCCTGAGCTTCTAGAGCCCTTCTTATTTATCGAGTAAAGGAAATAGGGAGTAGGGGGTGATTGTCAGTCAGCTGCTTGATTTAGTGCAGTCCTGCATGACTGCTTTCTTAGAGCAGTAGGTTCCAGATGTTCCAGTAGATAACCTCAAGAAGCACGGCACCAGGGAGTGATTGCCCTCAGCATACCTTCTGGCAGCAGGTGCAGATGTGAGTTTGCCCACATCCTGCGTTCATGATCAACAGTTTGCTGTTTGATCATTTAGCCTCCAGTGGAACTGCTGAGTTGGTCACAACCCTTAGGCTTTTGGCTCTCAGCACTCAATTATGGTTGGAAGAATGAATGAGCAAATGAAAGAATGGATCAATAAGTTGACTGTTATGGGTTGGATGGTATAATGAATGAACATATGAACACACGAAGGGATGGATAAATAAGTTGACTAACTGTTCTGGGTTGAATGGAAGAATGAATTAACACATGAGCAAATGAAGGAATGGTTGACTAAGCTGACTAACTGTTATGGGCTGAATCGTGTCCTCTGACAAACTCATATGTTGAAATCTTAACCCCCAGTAACTCAGAATGTGACCTTATTTGAAGATAGGGTCTTTACAGAGGTGATCAAGTTAAAATGAAGTCAACAGAATAGGCCCTGGTTATCTTGGAAGGTCCTTACAAGGAGAGGAAATTTGGACACAGACGCACAGAGAGAGAAGACGAGGTGAAGACTCAGGGAAAAGACAGCCATCTACAAGCCAGGAAGAGAGGCCTGAAACAATAGCTCCTGGAAGACAAGCAGCACATCTGCGTGTCTGTTCTCATAATAGATGCTCCAGTGACTTGAATCAACAACTGGATGGACAAACAAATGAAGAGATCAGTAGAGAAGACCGCTGCTGAATCGAAAAATGACTTTATTAGTTACTTGAATATTTTATGAATTCCCAGCGCAACACTGTCAAAATGGGAGATGGAGTTCTGTTCATTGCTCATGAAACACCAGCTTGTGGCAGGATCTTTCACAAAAGTATTCTGCTTGGTGAGCCAGGCTGGCAGCCTTCTGACCTAGAGACGTGAAAGCCTGAATGAGCCATGTTACGATGCTGCCTTGGCCCCAGTCCTAAGTCCTAACTGACTCACTGTCCCCTGACTTACACGCTTTAGAAGAAGCGAGAACAAAGGATCTGATGAAATGTCAGAACTGGGAGGAAACTAGGGTCATGTATTCCAGACTGCTCATTTTACAGATGGGAAAACTGAGATTGTTTCAGGGGAATGGGATTCCCTTGGTCTTACAGCAAGTTTGGAATGGATCTGGGACCAGAATCTGAGTCACCGGATGCTTCTTGCTCAGTCTTCTACCCACCAGAAGAAGGTGTCTTCCCCTTTTTCTTATGCATTCCATATTCCTTATGTTTGGGTGCTAGACATCTGTGTCAAACCCACATAGCCTTCTTTGTTCTCCTACTCCTTCTCTTCTTCTCTAGGAGATAGCTATAATCACCCCCATTTTACAGATGAGAATACTGAGCCCCAGAAAGGCTAAGTAACTTATCAAGGCTACTAGATGAATGTCCAGCAGAACGAGGATTTTATCTTGGCCATGTCACTCCAAAACTTTTTACCATGCAACGCTTTTTCTTAATTAATCTTTATCCTTAAGCTTTAGCTATTTTTCCCAATTATGTGTAACATAGTTTTAAGTATCCACTTGGTTAGATATAATACATTTTTCATGGCAAGCCACCGCAGATGTGACAGTCCCCCAAGAAATTTGTAGTAAGAGTTAGTGGATTTCAAAGGCCTTACTTGTCCTTGGAAGGTTGCTACCAAATGGAAATGAGTGAGCAGATAATCTAGACATGGCGGATAGCAGGAATGACACATAGTGATTGCCTGAAAGAATCTGAAATGATTTTTAGATAATGGACTTAAAGGTGGTGCTCTCTGATTAGTGGAAATCCAGACTCTATCTCTCATCCTATCTGGATTTACATTGCTTATTTTCCTTCATCCATGGACAACCTTTTTAATAGGATCATTGAAATCTCTTTTTTTTTTTTTTTTAGACAGAGTTTTGCTCTTGTTTCCCAGGCTGGAGTACTGGAGGTGGATTTCGCTCACTGCAACCTCCACCTCCAGAGTTTAAGTGATTCTCCTGCCTCAGCCTCCCAAGTAGCTGGGATTACAGGCATGTGCCATCACACCTGGCTAGTTTTTGTATTTTTAGTAGAGAAGGGGTTTCACCGTGTTGGCCAGGCTGGTCTTGAACCCCTGACCTCAGATGATCCTCCCACCCTGGCCTCCCAGTTTGTGTCTCTAGTTCCCAGCACAATGCCTGGAATGTAGGTACTCGATTGCCACGAACCCTGGTGGACTGAATAAAGGAGGACAAACATGGGAATAAAGACAAAGACAAAAGAGTGTATTTGGAAAAAGGGGTCAGGAGGCTCCTTGCTTCTAGTGAACAAGGGCCCTGAGCTTCTAAAACCCTTCTTATTTACTGAGTAAAGGAAATAGGGAGTAGGGGGTGGTTGTTTGTCAGCTGCTTGAAATGCTGGAAATACAGACGTGAGCCACCGTACCCGGCCAAAATCTCTGTATTTTACTGTGGTGGTGGTCTCCAGGAGCTTTAGGAAGGCAGACAGAGCTTTTTACTCCTCTCTGGACTCCATCACCTGGCACAATACCTGCTCCCTGGAAGGTATACCACAAATATCTATGAAACAGTCAATGAACTTTTCATTTTGGAACCACTGAAATTTTAAAAGTAATACTCTCTTCTGATTATTGCTCATGTATGGCCTCTGGGCTGGCATTGAGCCTCCTTCCCCTTTCCCTTTTCCCTTTCCAACCTGTCCTACACGTAGGATTTCCAGCAAAGCACAATCCACATGTTTCCTAGCAGATTTAAAAAAAAAAAAAATCCTCCTCCTGCTTGTGTGTGCCTGTTTTACTGGTCTCTGTGCTAAGTCTAAGGAAACACACTAGGTTTCACCTTCCAGGAGCACCCATCCTAATGGGAGGCTTGAACAAATAACTCAGATAGGATAAAGACCAAGACAAGTGTTAAATGAGGCACTGGTGATGAGGAGGGCAGAGAAGAAAGAGTGATTAATTCTGCCTGGAGGGATCAGGGGAGGGTTCATGTAGAAGACAGATTTTTTTTTTTTTTTAATTATTACATAAATGGATTCTGAGCAGCTGACATCCCAAGTTCCCGTGCTACACAAGAAACTCAGAAATAGAGTTCACTGTTTCCAATTCTGGCTGTTTAGGCTGCTGACTCAGATTCAGATTCATAGCTTTGAGGAGAAGAGTCTAAAAAATAATTAGAGATACAAATCTCCATGACAATTTCCTGTTATTAGGAAAGTGATTGAAGGTCATTTGAAAATATTGCCTAATCTCATTACTTCCAGTTTCCCATAGTCCTGTGTGAAATATTTTTAAGCCCATATTTGTGTTGAAATTAATAGAAAAAGTATCACCTTATTTTATTGTGATCTCAGTAGTTAACTTCATGGCAAACAAAAGATTATAGATGAAAAAGCTTTGAATTGGTTACTATGAATTTATTCTTTAACAACTCACAAGGTCATAGACTAAAGTCAGATTGTATATCAAGGGTCTTAAAATGTTAATACTTGTTGACTCAGAAATTTCACTTCTAAGAATTTGCACCAAAGATATAATCCAAAATTATGAGAAGGATTTTTTTGCATAAATAAGTTCATCCAAGCAGTGACAAATTGGAAACAATGTAAATATGGGTTAGCTTGAGGGGCAGTCATTCTGTCATTAAAGATGATGTCTATAAGTAAACTTGATGATATGGCAAAAATCCTTATGATAAAATGTTAAATGGCCAGGTGCAGTGGCTCATGCCTGTAATCCTAGCATTTTGGGAGGCCAAAACAGGCAGATTGTCTGAGCTCAGGAGTTCAAGGCCAGCCTGGGCAATATGGTGAAACCTTGTATCAACTAAAAATACAAAAAATTAGCCAGGCCTGGTGGTATGTGCCTGCAATCCCAGCTACTTAGGAGGCTGAGGCACAAGAATAGTTTGAACCCTGGAGATGGAGGTTGTAGTGAGCCGAGTTTGTGCCATTGCACTCCAGCCTGGGTGACGGAGCAAGACTTTGTCTCAAAAAAAGAAAAATATTAAATGTAAAAACAGTTTTTAAAATCGCATGTATAGTGTGACTTTGGCTATGTGAAAATATTATGTGCATCTAAGAGGAGTGGAAAGGGATTTATCAAAATACTAAAAGTGATTATTTCTGGATAGCGAGATTACATATAAGACTTTTGTTCTCTTGCCTATATATTTCTATATTTTCATGTGTTCTACAGAGAGATATAATATTACAATATTAGAACCAGTGATATTAGAGAGAACCCCTACAATTGGACTCACCACTAGTGAGCAAAGTATAGCATAGGCCAGCACATTCTGAGGGTCTAGGGAACAATCCAGAAAGTTGAGCTTTTCAAAGTGAAAGAACATAACAAAACAAACTTGGATTTGTTTGTGTCTGTATCTCTGGGTCCAAAATGGCAGAAGGAGCATTGGCATCCATACATGAGTCAACACTGGCAACTAGACGCTGGTGGCCTCATGGTTTCATGAGCTCAGGTTATTCACGGCTGGACCCAGATAGCATGAAGGTGTGTGGGGACTAACACCTGCTGCCCTGGTAGAAAAAGGAAACAAGGACATGGCAGGGGCCAGTCAAATGGGCAGGGATCCTGGTCAGGTTGTCTCCTAGTGGGAAATAAGGTACCAACCAGGGACAAGGGCAGAAGCCCAGTTGGAGGAAATTGACATGGCTCCACGAGGATGGGATTGGTAGCTACCGGAGCCTGAGATTTCCAGACTTAAGTCAGAAATAACACCACCAGGGCAAAGGCAATTGTTGGGCCTGGACTGGCTCAAGGCTCCAACAGGGCTGAGTCTGCTGGTGTGGCTCTAAATGGGCCGCACATTAAACATGTAAGAATGTATCAGGCTGGGCACGGTGGCTCACGCCTGTAATTCCAGCACTTTGGGAGGCCGAGGCGGGCAAATCACAAGGTCAAGAGATTGAGACCAGCCTGGCCAATATGGTGAAACCCCATCTCTACTAAAAATACAAAAATTAGCTGGGCGTGGTGGTGGGTGCCTGTAGTCCCAGCTACTCAGGAGGCTAAGGCAGGAGAATGGCTTGAACCCGGGAGGCGGAGGTTGCAGTGAGCCAAGATCATGCCACTGCACTCCAGCCTGGTAATAGAGTGAGACTCAGTCTCAAAAAAAAAAAAAAAAAATGTGTCAAAGCCACACCGTTGCAGATGTCCCCTGGATGATCATTATGAAATATGGAAATAGTTTTAGTTGTTAGTATTTTCTCCAAACAGAAAATGCTGTTCCCCAAGATAACTCTGTTATGAATATGGGAATTAAAGCGATTTATGTTTCACGGACGGACTTAGCCTGGGCGTGAAGCTGAATTGGCCTGTGTATTTAACCTACGTTGTATTTGGTATCCCTGAGCTCGGCTGGAAAACCCTGCAAACCCCAGGCTATAAAATGACAAGATAAATGTCACTCCATTCAAAGCACAGAAGAAAAGGTACACCTCAATATTCTCTTTCAATACTTTACATTTACCTAATCCTGGTAATTGTACCATCTGATTTGGTTTTACTGACAGATTCACGAAGTATAGACATGGCAGAACCAGAGAGGTTGGTGACTGCCTTATACCAGCCACTGGGTGCCTATGGGATATATGTGTGTGTAAAATTAGTGTTTAAAACATTTTATAAAAAATAATGTGCATAAAAATAAATACATGTAATCTCATATTCATATGTTACATGTATATATTTATATAAAATCTCACCTAATCTTCACTACAACCTTACAAGGGAGGTATTACCCTCATTTTAACTATAAGAAAACAGAAGATCTGAAGAGTTAAGTGACTTGCCCAAGTCACACAGCGTCTCAGTGACAGAGTTGGGATTTGAACCCAGTTTTGAGTTTAAAGCAGGTGCTGCTTTTACCAGTGCCATTCAGCTTTGCCATACATATGATAGGTACTTTCCAGCCAAGCCCTGGGGACTGCCAAAGATTTAGCTAAGTGTTCTTCCCATGCCCTCAGAATTTCTGTGTTCTAAAAAACCCAAGAGCAAAAAGCAGCACGGCAGGATGGAAAGAGTGGGAATCAGGCTCCAATCCTGACTCTCCTATTTGTTGTGTAATACTGGGCAAGCTCATCTCTTTAATTTTTAGTTTTCCTCTCTATAAAATAGGGAGACCACTGCAGGAGTGGTATGAAGATTAGAGGATCTATGTGAAATACATTGCAGTTTCAGGTACATTGCAGGCCTCTGACAGTTGGCCCATTGTGACTATTACCTTTGGACCGAGGCCATCAGACAATGTATCTGAACTTCTGGGTAAGGAAATGTGGTTACAGCAGTCATAGGAAAGCCCCCAAGCAGCTGGGCTCATTTGAGATAAGAGTCCCAGGGGTAGATGATATAGTCTATAATGTAGAACCTGCAGATATCCCCCGTCTGATAACCTGTGACTCTGTGAGAGAGAGAAAACGCTTGCTGAATGTTAGAGCAGAAAAGGCTCTAGAGTTTCCCAACACGTGGTACAATGACGAACTAGAAGTCCACAGAGAATGGCATGGCTGACCATTCCTGTGGCCACTGACCATTCCTGTGGCCCTGGGTCTGCTGTTCAACTCCCATCTGTGTCAGAAAAGAAGCATCTGGACTCCACTAAAAACACACAAATGAAGGCTTGCTGATGACTCACTCAAACTCACAGTACAGACACGAAAAAGGAGAGTGAGATAAACCCGTCAACATCCCATTAAGGACCTTTAAAACAAAAACTCCGTAGAAACTCCAGGCTAAACAGATCAAGCATTAACCCAGCTGCACACAATTAAAGACATACTAAGCCTAGAGTGGGACCCGGGGAACTGAAACAGTCTGTGAGAAACATCTTTTTCTCCAAGGTTCCTAACTACTGTAGTTTAGCTAATGCTTAGAGGGAAATGCCTCACACAGAACAATGGAAAAAGTAAGAACTCAGGAGTCAGGCAGACTTTTATTCAAAAGCACCTCCATCATGGCACACCTGTGCACTCTGGTAACTTAAAAGGATGTTCTTAAAGAATAGTGAAGTCCAGAGAAATATATTCATCATAGTTTGGGTGGAGGAAAAAGCTTTCAAAATAACAAATACTGAGGATCTATTTTATATAGATAAGGAAGGATAGGCACCAAAATGTTAACTGGTTGCTTCTGGGCTGTAGGATGAGAAATGGTTTTTATTTTCATCTTGATTGTCCATGGTTTTATTTTTTCTTTATAGAGGATGTATATTATTTTTATAAAGAGAGAAAAGCAATGAAAGTAATTTTTGTGTAATCACACAATAGATCTTCTGTGTCTAACAATATTACAGACTAGATAGCTGAAGAAACTCCACCAGTACATGCTGGCCAAAACATAAATAAATAAAATATTAAAAAACGAATGTAGGAATGTGCTGACAGGAAAGTACAAAAAATTATCAGAAGCCAGAAGCACTGAGAAAACACAAAACAATGAGGAAACACAGCTTCAGAGGGGGTGAGCAGGTGTTGAAACTGGGGTTTCTGTGAAAGCATCTGACAATCCCTATGTGGCCTAGACCTTGGGCCCACAAGGAGACAAGAAACAAAGTCTAGAGACCCAACAATCAGGGAAATTAGATTGGAAACTCCCACATAAAACCAGGACCACTGAAAGATCACATTCTCAGTGAGTGAACCAGGAAAAACCCATCCCGCAGGGCAGTATAGGGATACTTGCCAGTGTTGGCCTTGGCTCTCAGGGGAGGGAAAGACAGTGTCTTCTTTAAGAGCCATAAGCCCAATCTCACAAGAGTTTGGAGTTGGAATTCACATTATCTGTGTGACTTGAAAAACAGAATACTTATAATTTAGTTTAAAGCTGTTCTAAGTTGTTAGTGTTCCCAGACACATGACAGAAGCAAACACAGTTCTTCTCTGATAAAATGCACTTTAAGGCTGGGACTGTAAGAATTCCTACCAATGAAGATCCAAAGGATAGTCTTAGCCAGAACAATCAGGCAAGAGAAAAAAGGAAAAGGCATCCAAATAGGCAAAGAAGAAGTCAAACTATTTCTCTCCACGGATGATGTAATTCTATACCTAGAAAACTCTAAAGATTCTGCTGAAAGGCTACTAAGAACTGATAAACGATTTTAGTAAAGTTTCAGGATACTAAATCACTGTACAAAAATCAGTAGTATTGTCTATATACCAATAATGTCCTGGCTGAGAGTCAAATCAAGAGCATGATCCCATTTACAATAGCCACAAAGAGGATGAAATACCTAGCAGGGTGTGGTGGCTCACTCCTATAACCCCAGCACTTTGAGAGGCTAAGGTGGGAGGAACTCATGAGCCCAGGAGTTCAAGGCCAGCCTGGGCAATATGAAGACCCCATCTGTATACACCTGTAGTCTCAGCTAGTCAGGAGGCTGAGATGGGAGGATCACTTGAGTCCAGGAGGTTGAGGCTGCAGTGAGCCATGATAGTACCACTGCCCTCCAGTCTGGGCAACAGAGTGAGACCCTATCTCAAAAATAAATAAACAAATAAAAATAGAATAGGAACTTATTGGGTTTAATGGCAACTTAGACTCACTTGAAAATAAATTAGAGACCTGATAGACAACTGAAAGATACATTTGAAGAAATCACCCAGAATTTAGCATAAACAAATAATAAGATGGAAAACACAATGGAAGAATTTTAAGAATGGAGGATAGAATAAGAAGGTCATACATTCAATGGGAGTTCCAGAAGGAGATAATAGAAAGAATGCAGAGAGTTGGTATTCAAAGAAGTTAAAGCTGAGAATTTTCCAACGAGAATAGAAACGAAAAACATCAATGATCAGATACAGGAAGCCCACTGAATTTCAAACAAAGTAAAAAAAAATCCATGGGTAGATATATTGTGAAACTGCTAAATACCAAAGACAAAGAAAAGATCGTAAAAGCTGCCAGAGATACAAGGCAGATTATATGCTAAAACACAGTGGTAATTAGAGTGACAGTTGACTTCACAACAGTAACAATGCAATTCAGAAGTCAGTGAAATCTGTTTGAGTGCTCAGAGAAAATAACTGAAAACTTAGAATTATGTACTCTATGAACCTGTCTTTCAAGAGAAGAGGCAAAATAAAGACCCTTCAGTACTAGGACAAACAGACCCTCACTAAAAGCAAGGTGCTCTAGTTAAATGCTAAATTTAGGTCCAGAGGCCATTGGGACTATTAGGAGACACCCTTGTGTGATGTGAAGAGTGTAATAAACACAGGCATTAGAGAGGCTGTCCTGGTTTCAAATCTCACTTACTAAGCATAAGTACTTTTTGAGCCATTCTTGTCACTCATTGGCTACTGTTTCTTCCTCCATAAAATAGGGGAAATGGTGTCTATTGCATAGGGTTATTGACAGAGTTAAATAAGATACAACATAAATCTCCTAAGAGACATTTAGAAGGGTAATTTTTAAATTTATTCATTCAACATGTGTTTACTAAGCATGATATGCACGTGGCACTGTCTTTAGTCACTGAGAATGTAACAGAGAATGAAACAGACAAAAACCCAAATCTCATGGAGCTTACATTCTAGTGGTGGTGGGATAGAAGGAGGGAGAAAATGGAGGAAAAAATTAATTAAAATGTAGAGTGGGCCTGGCAAGGTGTCTCGTGCTTGTAATCTCAGCACTTTGGGAGACCGAGACAGGAGGATTGCTTGAGGCCAGGAGTTCAAGACCAGCCTAGGCAACATAGTGAGACCCTGTCTCTACAAAAAATAAAAATAAATTAGCTGGGCATGGTGGTGTGCCTGTATTCCCAACCACTTGGGAGGCTGAGGCAGGAGGATCTTTTGAGCCCAGGCATTCAAGGCTGAAGTGAGCTTTAATTGTGCCACTGTACTTCAGCCTGGGCTGGATCTCACCACATTCCTCAGCTGCACATGTGGATGTGTTGAGTGAAGTCTAAACCATATATGTGGCTACAGTATTAGCTACTCAGGAGGCTGAGGCAAGAGGATTTCTTGATCCCAGAGGTTTGAGGCTGCACTGCTGGGGATGGCCAGAGTGACCTACTCCCATTAAGTGCCATGCCCAGGCAGCCTACCGTGCCTGGCCCATCGGTGGACACATGGCCATCAAGCACTTGACCTTGGGTTGCTCCATAATGGGAGGGTTAGGACCCTGTATTGCCAGAGCCCCCACACTGGCAGCCACTTCGCCTTCCAGGCCTGGCCCTGCCCCACCCTCTCAGGCCTGTCATTCCCTTGGGCCTATGGTTTCCTGCGCTGGCTCCCTGTTCCACTTCAGCCACCTCTGCTATCCCCATTGCAGCCAGTGGGGTTACCCCATCTGCCTGAAGCCCCCACATCCCCTTTTCAGGGCCAAAGAGGCAGCAGCAGTGCCTCCTGGCCCCTCACTTGATAACAAGGTTCCCCGGCCTCGTTTGTTCTCAAGCACCATCTCTCCCTTTCTAGCTTCCCGGCTCTTCTGTCTGTGGGGGTGGGAGTGGTGACAGCAGATTTTAAGAAGGGGAGAATGGAGCCGGGCATGGTGGCTCATGCCTGTAATCCCAGCACTTTGGCAGGCTGAGGCAGGTCACTTGAGGTCAGGAGCTCAAGAGCAGCCTGGCCAACATGGTGAAATCCCGTCTCTACTTAAACAAACAAACAAAAAAGCCAGGTGTGGTGGCAAGTGCCTGTAGTCCCAGCTACTTGGGAGGCTGAGGCATGAGAATTGCTTGAACCAGGGAGGCAGAGATTGCAGTGAGCTGAGATTGCATCACTGCACTCCAGCCTGGGTGACAGATCAAGGCTCCATCTCAAAAAAAAAAAAAAAAAAGGAATAATAGAAGAAAAAGAGGGAAGGGAGGAAGAGGAGAAAAGAGAAGGGAGAAAAAGGAAAAACATTCATTTGATGGGGAGAAATGCAGTGAAATGAGGGAAAACACAGCAGCAGAGGCTGTGCCCGGTACAGTCAGGACCAAAGGGAAACTGAGTACCCAGGGATGCATCAGAGTGGAGACATGGGCAGAGAAAGCTTCCCTGAGGAGGTGGCCTTAAGGGCTCTCCTGCAATTGAGAACACCTTCCAGGGGCAGCTGGAGACTTCGTGTGTGTGTGTGTGTGTGTGTGTGTGTGTTTCCAGGGGCAGCTGGAGACTTCGTGTGTGTGTGTGTGTGTGTGTGTGTGTGTGTGTGTGTGTGTGTGTGTGTGTTTCTGGAGGGAAACGCCTGGGAAGGTGGGCTTGTGGAATGTAGGGGTAGCCAAGAGGCAACATTCAGCAGGGACTTGCAGAGTGGGCTGGAAGCCTGGTGAGAAGGGAAAATTAGATCAATCTGGAGTCATCGCAGAGGTGATGGTTGGAGCACTGATGAGGCTGAGTATTTGGAGAGAAGACAGAGAAAAATGAGCCGAAGACAGGACCTAAACAATGACCGCAGTCCCCAGAAGAGGCAACAGCGAAGAGCGGCTCGGCTTGCTCAGGTTTGAGCCTCAGTTCTACCGCATGCTAGCTGTGTGATCTCAAGTGAGGTACTTAACCTCTCCGGGCCTCAGTGTCCTACCTCGCAGTCTTGTTATGAAGTCTAAAAGCACCCAGTGGATATCAGCTGTGGAAAACCAGTACGGTTTTATTTTTTCATAACTGGAAAAAAATTACTGCAAGCACATAGCCTCTGTGTGGGGGTGAGCCATGCCTTCCCTCACAAAGGTCCCTGTTTTGATCTTTTCCTGTGTGGGCATGGCTGGCTGGCTGACATTCTTAGTCATTCAGGTTTCCTTAATAAGTCTATTCACTGCTAGACTGTTAGGTCAAACGGAAATTAATGTGGCCTGAATCAAATTTGTGGAATAGGTGATTGGTTGACATTGACTTTACATAGCCGGTTTGGGAAGCGGTCATAAGGAAAAGACCTACAGCTGACTCAAGGCCGTGGTCTGTAGTGCGCAGTTGGTTCGTGCCTCAGATCCCTGCACGCGTTTTTCTTTTGGCGTGGGATGGCCACAAACAGAGCCCCATTCCCAGGCTAGCCAGAACAATGTTTCCAAAATGATCTCGCCTGGAACGCCTGTTTCTCTTGCGGCGGGTGGGGGAGGTGCTTCCTCCTGCCTCAGGGCCGGGGTCTGCATGGTCATCCCTGCCACTGCCCCCTGCCCCCCGCCAGGACCACGCACTGAAGTTCAGGCACCTGCAGATGGCCTCCTGCACGCCCATCTGTGCAACCTTGGACCCAGAAGCGTGAGTCCTGACTCATGTCCCGACCCGGGAGAAGAGTGAGTTCTGAATCATGTCCCGACTTCCAGGAGAAAAAGGGCCTTGGAGTGGGGACATGAGAGGGAAGAGGTAGGAGAGAAAGTGACACCAAAGAGGTTGGGCACCAAGACTGTGTGTGAGATGGGAGAGCTGAGGGCAGCAGTAGGGGCTGTGGAACTGACCTTCAGGCGTGTCAAGAGGAAGGTGACTAAAAGTGAAGGGCTGAGGGTTGGGTTCCTGGCCCACAGTTGGGAACTCTAGGCTAAAGCCACCTAGCCCTGGAAAGGGGAGTCCGTGGTGGGTGCCATAAGGAATGTGTCTATTCTTTCCAGATACCTGCTGCACTGGACCAAGGTGGAAGCATTCCCAGCATTCCACATCTTGGGTGGGAGCCAGAGGCAGAATTCAAAAACTCCTGGTTATTCAGTTAGAGATAACAGAACCTGTAGATGGCGGAGCACACACAACCAAACGGACACATACATATACAATGACACACAGTCACACAAACCTACACAACCACACATTCACACACACAACCACACATACATACACACACACACAAGACACCCACTACAGATACACACAAATACCCACACCCACACGTCCACACACAGACACACCCACACCCACAAATCCACACAAATGGACACACACAGATACAATGACACACAGTCACACAAACCCACCCGCACACAACCACACATCCACAAACACAAAACACACCCACACATCCACACAGACGCATTCACAAACACACACCCACACATCCACATACACAGACACTCCCAAACACACGAAACACACACAGACGCACACTCACACCCACACCCACACATCCACACACACACACACATCCACAAAACACACCCACACATCCACACACACACACACAGACGAACACACACATAAATCACGCAGTCATACAAACCCATACAACCACAGTCACACACACACAAAACGCCCACACACACACACAAAACATCCACACACAGACACACAAAACGCATCCACATACCACATATAGACACACTCACAAATACAAACACACCCACACACACACCCACACATCCACACACACATACAGACACAAAAACACATCCACAAACACACACCCACACATCCACACACAAAAGAACACCCACACACAAAACACACCCACACACACAGTCACAAACACATAAAACACACCCACACATCCACACACAAACACACAAAACACCCACACACACACAAACACACAAAACCCTCACACAGACACAAACACACGAAATACACCCACACGTCCACAAACACTCACAAACACACAAAACACATCCACACATCCACACACACTCACAAACACACAAAACACATCCACACATCCAGACACACAAACACCCACACATTCACACACATGCACACCCCCACACATACACAGACACAAAAACACACAACCACACACGGATGCACACAGATACAATCATACATAGTCACACAAACACACACAACCACACTTACACACAGACACACACAAACACACGGATGCACACAGACACAATCACCCACAGTCACACAAACCCACACATTCACACAGGCACAACCACACATACATACACACAGACACAAGCACACATGACCACATGTTCACACAGACATACAACCACACACAGTCACACAAACACAACCCACACAGACACACACACATATGCACAACAGAACACAGACACACAGTTACACACAGCCACACACAGTCACAGTCATACACACACACAAAACTACACACAACCACACACAGTAACACTCATACAACCACACATTCACACAGCCACACAAACGTGCACGCACACACCACACAGTCACACAGATACACAATCATATAACCACACACATCACACAAATACACACACACAGACACATGCACACAGTCACACAAACACAACTATGTGCACACAGTCACACACACAAACACAGCCACACAAATACACACACAAACATAGCTCACACAGACACACACACACAGATGAGGTTCATTGTGAACATTATCTGCAGCAAAGCAAAACGTTCCAGACATCTTTTCAAGATGAAAGAGAGAAGGATTCTGAAAACTCTGTAGGGAGTGAAGTGTGGCAGCTCATTGTTACTACATTTAAGACATGTAAGATAAAGATACATCTTTATTTAGTCCTCTGTCTTTATCGTTTCATTTAAACGAGTATAGGACTTGGCTAAAAAGGCTTTAATCAGTTTTTCCTGTCGTTGGTCCTACCTCCCCTGACCCCCGCTGACTTTTCTTCTCAACTATGAATTCTCCCATGTTAACGTTTTCAGGAATTGGACCTTGAGGGTCCAATTTTTTAACCTTTTTTTTAAAAAATATATTTTAAGTTCTTGGATACACGTGCAGAAGGTGCAGGTTTGTTATATAGGTGTACACGTGCCATGGTGGTTTGCTGCACCTGTCAACCCATCATCTACATTAGGTATTTCTCCTAATGCTATCTGTCCCCTAGTCCCCACCCCACTACAGGCCCTGGTGTGTGATGTTCCCCTCCCTGTGTCCATGTGTTCTCATTGTTCAGCTCCCATTTATGAGTGAGAACATGTGGTGTTTGGTTTTCTGCTCCTGTGTTAGTTTGCTGAGAATGATAGTTTCCAGCTTCATCCATATCTCTGCAAAGGACATGAACTCTTCCTTTTTTTATGGCTGAATAGTATTCCATGGTGTATATGTGCCAGATTTTCTTTATCCAGTCTATCATTGATGGGAATTTGGGTTGGTTCCAAGTCTTTGCTATTGTGACTAGTGCTGCAATAGACATACGTGTGCATGTATCTTTATAGTAGAATGATTTATAATCCTTTGGGTATGTATCCAGTAGTGAGATTGCTGGGTCAGATGGTATTTCTGGTTCCAGATCCCTGAGGAATCACTACACTGTCTTCCACAATGGTTGAACTAATTTACACTCCCACCAACAGTGTAAAAGCGTTTCTATTTCTCCAGAAAGGTTTCTGTGTCTCCATCTCAGCACTTCCTACATCCTTGTGTAAGTCTCTTCTTTTAGGGGTCTCCTGCACCGGGCTGTAAGCTCCTTGCAGGCAGGGACACTATCTTATTTATTTTATAGACCCTGTGCCCAGTGCTTGGCATAGAGGAGAGAGATGTCACATGTTTATCTGCTTGGTACCAACATGAAGACACTTAGTACCCAAGGCTTTACTCAAACATTTGGTGAAACATGGAATCCAGGTGCTCATTGCTTCCTCCCCACAGCTGTGGCTCAAGGTGGCCCAGCCCCTTAGAGCTTTGGAGGCCATCCTGCAGCTGCTCTGCCAATAATGCTTATGTTTTTCTCATGCAAAATGGCTTGCAAAAAATAGTTCATTGTGCTTTCTGATTTCAGTTTTCCAGATATCTGTATGCACAGAAAACACAGATTCCCTCCAGTTTCTGATAGAATGTCTCCATCTAAGCTTAAGCTTTCAAAGCTTTTCATCCTTGGATATTGCCCATTGAGTAGATGTAGGTGGGATAATCTTTATCTCCCTTACCTACATCTCTCAGTGGGATGTGGTCCAGCAGATACAGGCAGAGGAATGGGATAGCAGAAGTAGAGGTAATTAAACTATCCCCAGTTCTTCCTTGCTAAGTGGGAACGTGGCAGAGTGGGGAAAGGACATGTTTTGGTAACAGAAAGACTTGACATGAGTCCCTGTCCTGCCATAAACCTGCTGTGGGACACTGGGCAAATTACTCACCTTCTCTGAGCCTCAGGTTTCTCATCTGTAAAATGGGGATAATAGTACCCAACTCAGAGGATTGTTGTAGAAGTTAGAGGTAATTTTTTGTAAAAGTATAGTCACAACTATGTTAGATCTCACATGGCCCCCCTCACACACACACATATGCATGCATGGAGAAGGCTAGAGAGATAGACAAACAGAGAAGAAATTGTGGAAATGAAACACCAACGTGTTAACAATGGTCATAGGTATGTGGTGGAATAAACTGTGATTTTTTCCCCCTTTGTCTGCTTTTTGGTATATTTAACTATTTTTTTTTATGCCAACATATATTGACTTTATAATTAGGAAAATAGGAAATAAACTTTAAGGCATAAAATAGGAAAAAAGAAATAATATGCATTAAGTATCAGGCATAAGTTGGCACTCGGTAAATGGTAGCTATTTTTACTAATTAGTTATTATGCCTAATAATAATAATTAGAACTAATGATTTCCTCTGGGACCAGAGGTTGTGAATTAGTCTGTAGGTGGTGGCTGATGACTCAGAGCTCCCTTCCCAGTGAGGGGGAGTTCTGGGTTCACTTCCAACTGGGGCCACCCCTCACAGCCTTCCTGATCCTTCGGCAACCCCTGTGAGTGTCAGACCTGACACTGCTCCCACAGCGGCCTCCTTCCCCTCTCAAAGCAGTCCAGCAGCGGAACTCCCAGTGGCCACAACAAAGGGGACCTTACTTCCGGGCAGGCAGAGGTATTTTCCAGGGAGGAGCTTTCCTTCCACGGAGAATGTGGCGGGACATTGCCATCCCTCTGTGGATGGCAGGTCATTCATTCAGGGTGACAGTAAGAGTAAAATTTCTTCTGTTTGAGTTGCAGAAGAGGTTCTTGATATGGTTTGGCTCTGTGTCCCTACCCAAATCTCATCTTGAATTGTAGCTCCCATAATTCCCACATGTTGTGGAAGGGACCCAGTGGGAGACAGTTGAATCATGGGGGCGGTTTCCCCCACACAGTTCTTGTGGTAGTGAACAAGTCTCACAAAATCTGATGGTTTTATTGGGGGGTCCCCTTTCACTTGGCTCTCCTTCTCTCTTGCTGCTGCCACTTAAGTAGTGCCTTTTGCCTTCCGCCATGATTGTGAGCCATCCCCAGCCACGTGGAACTGTGAGTCCATTAAACCTATTTTTCCTCTGTCTTAGGTATGTTTTTATCAGAAGCATGAAAATGAACTAATAGTTTCCCAGTAAGAGTTTCCAATGTCTAAAGTGAACTTGATGCTGCTGATTGGAAGATTTTATATATATACATATATGTATGTGTGTATATATATATATATGTGAAGGTAGAAGGAGACATTTTTAACTTTCATAATAGATAGATATTATCACTACATATATAGTTTATATATAGGTTTGTATATATCTTATATTTTTTAGATATATATTTATATATAAAATCTATAGATAGGTTTTATATTATAATGTAATTTTTATGTAAATATATAACCTATCTATAGGTTTTATAGTGATATTATCTCATATATAGCTCATGTATATAGCTCATATATATATAGCTCATATATATATGTATAGCTCATATATATATAGCTCATATATATATATATAGTGATGATAATGGTCAGGATTTAGCCCAGGTGAGAATTTTAGACTAAACCCTTAAATCCTTTAGGGTCCAACAGGTTCAACCAGAGAGAATTGAAATTGTGCATAAAGGAAAGGGAAGGTGAAATTCCTAGCTGACTGAGTGACTGTGAGCAAGTTAGACAACCTCTCTGAACCTGTATCCTCAGGTGTAAAATGAGGGAAGAGCACAGTTGGTCCTTGAAATCCCTGGAAGTCTCAATTCCGTGACATGATGATTATAGATACAGTCAGTTCTGAGAAGAAAGTGAACTTGGACATTTTCTGTGCTCAGTGGGCATGCTGCCAAATGTGATGGATAAGACAGGAAGGGACAGGAATTCTTTCTGGGGCCAACACTTACCAGCGTGGCCCCAGAGATGACAAATTATGGAAGGACTTCAGCTGGTGGCTTCTAAACAAAGGCAGCAGATCTTCCTAAATCGTTGTGATCCCGCTGTTGCATCAGAGGCTAGCACTGCACTGCTAGGTGTTAAATGCCTGCCCTGTGCCAGGCACGGTGGCAGATGTTGTACATATCGTATGTAATCTCTGATCCTCGGGCAACCCTGCAGGACTGACGTTGCCATTGTTTCAGGTTGAAGCAGTGGAGACTCACGAGGTTGCTCGTGTTTTTCAGTAGATACTTTCTGTGCAGCTATGATGTGCTCAGTGAATGGCGCTGAGAATCCCAGTGTGAGCGAGGTCTTCCTGCCCTGGTGGAGCTGGCAGTTTAGAACAGCTAGAGATGAGTTCAAGGACGATTGTAATACATCATGAAAGGGGCTTCAAAAGGGGTTAAAAACAGGGTGTCATGGGAGCCTAGTGAAGGGGGTCCCACAAGCCAGCAGAAGGGTGGGGCAAAGTGGAAGGAATGACATTCCAGGCAGAGGCCAGGTTTGTGCAAAAGCTTAGGGTCTTTGTCTATCAGGCAGCAGGAGGACTTGGCAGGCAGGGCAGTGTGGCTGGAGCTTAAATAGGACTGTGGTCTGAGATGGGGCCAGAGAGGGACCCAAAGTCAAAGCATGGAAGGGCTTGACCAGGCCAGAGAGTTTAGACTTCACGCTGCAGGCAGAGAGGAGCCAGTCATTCATGCATTCGTGCACCCAGCCACTGTTTATTGAGCACTTACTTAGGACCAGGATGGAGGAGTCAGCAGTGCACAAAACTGTCAACAATCCCTGCCTTTGTGAACTGCCATTATTTATGGGGGGTGGAGGATGAGAGAACGGGAAATGGAAAATATACAAAATAAATGAGTAAAATCTATACTGTGATGATTGGGGATGGGCGCTATGAAGATAATTAAGCAGGGAGAGCTCTGGAGGGCTGGGAAGAGTGTGGGCTGCACTCGTAAGCAGAGTGGTCAGGGGAGGCCTGCCTGAGAAGGGCACACTTGGACACACACTTGAAGGAAATGAGGGAGTGAGCCAGGGACAGGCTTGGGTTTTGGCTATGACATGAAGGACACACTGGAAGTGGAGGTTGCGAGCCAGGAAACTGGTGAAGAGGCTGTTGAAGTTCAGGTGACCCATGATGAGGTGACAAGTGATAGCAGAGATGTGTGTGAACTGCAGTGACAGGAGGGATAGGACTTGGCTGGCTCTTTGCTTGTGAGGGGAGAGGGAGAATGAATCTCTTCTCTCTGGTTTCTGGCCGAGATGCTGGATGGATGGGGAATCCCTCCTCTGAGTCAGGAACAAAGCTGGAGGCTCAGAATTGTAGTAGAAAAATGACTAACTGAAAGTAACTTGCCCATGTACACCTTGTTCATAGCAGCATTATTCACAATGTCCATGAATGAATGAAAGAATAAACAGACTCTGCCTTTAAAAGGAAGGATATTCTGACACGTGCTACAGCATGAATGAACCCTTAGGACATTATGTTAAGTGAAATAAGCCAGATACACAGAAGGACAAACACTATATGAGTCCACTTTCCCCCGTCCCCAAGATGGAGTCTTGCTCTGTTGCCCAGGCTGGAGTGCAGTGGTCCAATCTTGGCTCACTACAACCTCTACCTCCCCAGTTCAAGCAATTCTCCTGCCTCAGCCTCCGGAGTAGCTGGGATTACAGGCAAATGTCCACACGCCCTGCTAGTTTTTGTATTTTAGTAGACAGGGTGTTTCACCATGTTGGCCAGGCTGGTCTCCAACTCCTGACCTCGTGATCCACCCATCTCGGCCTCCCAAAGTGCTGGGATTACAGGCATGAGCGACTGCGCCCGGCCATGATTCCACTTGTAAGAGGCACTGAGAGTAGTCAAATTCATAGAGTCAGAAAATAGAGTGGTGGTTGCTGGGGATGATGTGGGGGAGTTGAGAGTTATTGTTTGATAGGGAAAGAGTTTCAGTGGAGAAAGATGAGAAAAGTTCTAGAGATGGAAGGTAATGATGGTTGCACAGCAATGAATGTACATGATGCTGCTGAATTACACACTTGAAATAGTTAAAATGGTAAGTTGTATGTTATATATATTTTTCCAAAAATTAAAAAAGTATTCCAAGTAATTTGCCCAAAATCACATAGCGAGCAAATCCAGCCCAACTCCAGAGCTCCTTGTGCACCTCCAGCCTCTTATTCTGAGCTCTCTCTGTGTCTCACTACTCTCTCCCTGTCTTCTAGGCTGGCTTTGATTACTTGGTAAAATTACTTAAATTCTCTGGGCCTATTTTTCCCCTGTCTGTAAAGTAGGGATACCTCATAGGGTTGTTGTGAGAATTAAATGAATCCATGCACCTAACTTGCCTGCCACAGAGTAAACTCACGATGTATTAGTTACTGTTACTATTCTAATGTCAGAACAACCCAATCCAGGTAAAACAGCACAGACCTGGACTAAAATCCATGCTCTAGCACTTGGGAGCTATGTGTCCTTGGGCAAAGCACTGAACCGGCTTAAGTCTCAGTTTCTACCTATTATCAGGAGCTATCTGGGCTGATAGTTCCTGCCTGGCAGGGTTGAGAGCAGGACTAAATCAGACCTGTGTCCAAGGCCCCCAGTCCAGTGCCTGCCTGTCAGCTACAACCTCCAGTCCATAGTGGCTGTTACTGTGTGGACACAGGATCACAGTTATGCAGGAAAAATTCACATAGTGACATGAAATCTTTTTCTACTTCCATGCCATTTTATAGGCAGAAATAGCACCTCCCTGCTCGTAGTTGAGGTATTTGAAGATCCTGAAGCCATACCTTTGTGCAGGCTTCAGTAATGTGTCTGTATCTGATTTATTCATTTTACAAAGCCAAGTCTAAGTAACATTGACTGATTCTCTGCTCCAGGCCTGGCCCCATGCTGTTGCTAGAGAGTCAGAAATGAGTCAGACACAGCCCCTGTCTGCAAAGAACTGATACTGGCCCAAAGAGGAGCCAAAGACATTGTCACAGCAAACTACACTAAGAGTGCAGAAACCTGGATTCTTTCCTGAGCCCTAAAACCTAAGTGCCAGGAAACCTTGAACAAGCCACACCTCCCATCTCCAGAACTTGTCTACATGCAGAATGAGGACCTTGAACTTGCTGGTCTCTATGGCTTGAAGCTTTTTCCTCTTCAAATGTGTTGACTCCTTTGCTCTGTGCTCTCTGGGAGCAGTCTGCAGGGCACAGGATAATTAGGGGAGGTTGTACCAGAACCACTGTCTTCTGAGCTATATAGACTTGGCCTTGGAACGTTCTCGGTCAGCCAGGATGGGCTTAACCCTGTGGCATCCTGGGATCCCAGCAGCAGTCTGGTGAGGAAGAGGAGGGGGATAGAGCCAGGAACTGGAGGGGGGACCCCGGCCAAGGCTGCAGGTCAGTGTCCCACCTGGGTGAGCAAAGAGGGATTAAGAGTGGAGGCTCCAATAGCCAAGGCAGCCTCGGGCTAACTGGGCTCCCGGGGCCAGGAAGCTGACTCACTCCAGACCCCCACTGCGCCTGGGGGCCCCCAAGCAGTTCAGGCCTGACTCCCAAGCAGCACACCAGACACTAGATGTATTCCAGGCTTGATCTGTGTGCCAAGGGAAGGAGCTCACATCCCACTCCTCCCCTGGGAGGAAGGACAGGGGACAGCTTGCTGTGGGAGAGGCACTTTCTTCATGGGGGATCTTGAAGCATTTGCTTCATTGGCCCAAGTTTCCCCTCACCTGTGGAAAAGTGTCCCAGCTCTCCTCGCTGTGGTCGGCCTTCTGGCCGTCTCTCTATCTCATGCCAAGGCATGGTCTGCTCATCTCACATGGGACGCAGCGCTAGTGCTTTCTTATCTCAGGCTGGAATTGAGTCAAAGCCGGCAAAGCTGAACTGAGATCCTGGGATCATTGGTATGTGCACTGGCATTGCGATTCCCAGTCAAATTCTCGGTAGCCAACCCAAGTCGATTAACGTGGGGAAGAGAAATTGCAGGTTATCATTCAACCACCACCGCCATCCATATGCATGAAGCCTGGGGACCTGACTCCCTTGCAGAAGGAAGCATAACCTTTAGAGGGACCAATTTCAGAGAAATCACCACCACTACCTCTACCCACTCTCACCGCCTCCCTGCAAGCCAGAAGGAGTGTTGCTTTAGCTCTGTGGCAGCAAAGGAAGCCGCTTGGGCTGCTCACATGCCATGTATGTTCTCAAAGAGTTTGATGGGCTTCTGCCACTTAAGAAATTGGTCACATTTAGAGATATTCAGCTTCAGTGAACATGTCATGGCTGTATATAGGAAAAACATACTATTATCTCTAGAGCTTACCTGAAACAACAGGCTTGTTCCTGAAACAGATGTTTTGTGAAACCCACCGTGACATGCTCATCATCTTGGACTGGAGATGGGCCAGCACTTAGTTACCAGCCTCTCAAGGACACCAACATCTCTGCTGGCTGCCCGTTCATCCCACGCAGCTGGGCTCAGAGGAGACACTGTCTGTGGCTCCTTCTTCTGGCTCGCGGGTTCTGAAGTTAAACATTTTACAAGCTTGAGAATGTAGACAGAGGCAGTCAGCCAGGTGTGCCTTGGGAATGATGTTCCCAGGATATTGACTCAGAATGTTTTAGTGCTGTTTAGCTAGCATCTACTGAGAGCCTACTGTGCACCAGGCGGTATTCTAGTTGCTTCCAGTTACATGATCTCACAGTAACCCCCAAGGGTACCCAGGTCGGACATAAGGACACTGGACTCTTACATCAGTTTCCTAGGGCTGCCTAACAAGTTACCTCAAACTGCGTGACTTAGAACAACAGAAATGTCTTCTCTCACAGTACTAGAGGCCAGAAGTCTGAGAGCAGGGTGTCCACAGGGCCATGTCCCCACCAAAGCTCTAGAGGAGAATCCTTCCTTGTCTCTTCCAGCGTTTGGTAGCTCTTGGCTAGGTAGCATGATGTCAGCCTCTGCCCTCGGCTTCCCATGGCCTTCTCCTCTGTGTATATCTGCATCAAATCTCCCTCTGCCTCTCTGCTATAAGAACATCTGTCCCTAGATTTAGGGCCCTCTCTAAATCCGGAATGATCTTGGGATCCTTAATTACATCTGCAAAGAGTTTTTTTCCCAAAAAAGGTCACATTCACAGGTTTCAGGGGTTAGGACTTGGATATATCTTCTGGGGGCCAGTATTCAGCCCACTGCAGCCTTCCAGCTGTTATCTAATGGTTTCCCCAAAGTCACACATGGAGAAGGGGTCTCAGTAGGGCATGGAACCCAGGCTGGTCAGCTCCAAACTAAGACACACTATGGGGCTTTGATCAGGTGGCACTCATCAGGTGCTGCAAGGCAGGCCCTGGTGTCAGTGCTGAGATACAAACATGAAGTGATGGGCCCTGTTCTTAAGAAAGTTATAGGCTGGGCACGGTGGCTCATGCCTATAATCCCAGCACTTTGGGAGTCCAAGGCAGAAGGTTTGCTTGAGCCCAGGAGTTAGAGGCCATCCTGGACAATATAGAGAAACTCTGTCTGTACTAAAGATACCAAAACTAGCCAGGAGTGGTGAACTGTGCCTTTAGTCCCAGCTACTCGAGAGGCTGAGGCAAGAGGATTGCTTGAGGCCAGGAGTTTGAGGCTGCCGTGAGCCATAATCACACCATTGCACTCCAGCATGTGCAACAGAGTGAAATCCTGTCTCAAAGAAAGAAAAGAAAGAAAGAAAAAGTTGTGGTTGGGTGGGAAGGAGCTATGCTTATTGGTTCAGAGTGAGAGTTTTGAGTCAAGCCAATCCAGAATCATAAGCTGGATTTGCCACTTCTAAGCTGGATGACCTTGGGCAAATTATGCCATTTTTCTGTGTCTTATTGGGAAACAGTCTCTTATGGAAACAGGGAATCATATGAAGAAGAATCCTAACCTCAAAGGGTTGTGGTGAGAATCAAATGAGAGGATGTGCTTAGCACACAGGTGTCCAAGCAGCGAGAGCCCCGGCATCCTGACCCCACAGCCTTTGTGGTTAACCACTGCTCACTGCTTTCCACCTGCTAGGATGCCCCAGAGTCCTTGAATCAGAGCCTCCAAATGGAAAAGGGACAGTGGAAGACTTCTGTACAAGTCCCCAGAGACCAGGCTGAGGAAGAGGGAGAATCCGAAGCTGATTTCAGGGTTTTGAGCTTGGCTCACTGCGGAGATGAAGTTGCCAGTAACAACATGGAAATAGCAAGAAGCAGGTTCAAGGGGATGTATTATCTTCATCCTGGAACATTGGACTGCTGAGATGCAAGTGGGCTCTCTGGATGGATTTTTCTGGCAGGCGTTGGACTTCCAGAAAATGATTCTTCAAAGCTACACAAAGACTAAGAGTGTGGGAAATAATTGATCCCATTTTGGCAAATTCAAGTGTTGTCCTGGGTGAAGACTTATAGGGGCAGAGAGCAAACTAGAAAACAGAAAACAGAAGTGGGTACTCATGGGTTTGTGGTCATGGCACTCAGTTTTCTTGCCTGCAGAGTGGGTGCCTTGCTTGGTTCTTCCCAAGCTGCTGTTGAGGCTGCATTAGGTCAGGAATGGGAAATTTCCCTGTAGACTGTGCCCTGAGCTGTGGCGAGAGGCAGCAGACAGTAGCGTCAACCCCAGTCTCCCAAATGCTGGCAGGACAGGAGAGGTACAAGCGAAGCGCCCCCTGTCTTTGTGTCATAGCTGAGGAATAATTGTTCCCTCTTCTGGTTTGAACTGGCCTTTTGAATAGACTCTAAATGTGTTCATAATCGCCAAAGGAATGACACAATAAAAAC
The DNA here is from genome assembly GCF_000951035.1 of Colobus angolensis palliatus. Classification (NCBI taxonomy): domain Eukaryota; kingdom Metazoa; phylum Chordata; class Mammalia; order Primates; family Cercopithecidae; genus Colobus; species Colobus angolensis. Next base: position 9,862,733 of record NW_012120821.1, read on the forward strand.
TGGAATTTCTCCATTCCCTGGCAAGGGGTGTGCATTTGCCAGTGGCTTTTTTTTTTTTTTTTTTTTTTGTAAAAGCGGGTGTTTTTGTACTTCTCTCCTGAGCATTGTGGAGCGTTTCTGTTACCCCTCATCCCTGGACCACCACCTCCCACACATCCCCCTTGCTCTCTCCCTCTCCCGTGTGTCTGTTTGGCAGGATGGGGTAGGTCAGTAGATGTTGCCATGACAACTGAGAAAGAGACAGTTCTGACTTCAGCTCCATGCTTGTTAGTAGGGAAACTAAAAGAGTCGCTTTTGTTTTCTTTCTTGGGGGTTGGGATGCCCACCACATTCCTGTTGGCATGGAAACCTTTGGCTCCCACCGGGTGAGTTGGTCAAGTGGGGTAATAATTGATTTGAATGGGCGCTGGGAGAGGCTACTGTGAAGAGGCAGGACGGGGGGGGCAGGGGGAGGAGTCTGGCCATTGTGTCACCATAAACAGCCTGCTCCTTAGGGCTGTCCTCCTGGGAGGTGGGAGGGATGGGGATAGCAGCCTCTAGACCCCAGTCTCTGCATCTGCAAATCTCTGGGATTTTTAAGCCATCTTGTAGCAAGGACCAGTGATGTGTCTGGCGTTCTTCCAGGTTCTTTATATTTGGTATTCCACTTCGTGCTCACTAAAGCCCTGTGGGTTTGGGGCTGTCACCACTTTGCAAATGAGGAAACTTATACTCAGTGAGGTTAAGTACCTGCCCCAAGGTCAGTCAGCCAGGAAGTGGCAGTGTCAGAGCCAAAGCCCAGGCCTGCGTGAATCATCCTCCCTGCAACTCTTGCCACTCTGCTGGCTGCCTTAACCTTGCGCTTGAACTTACACAGTCTCTCTAGAGTCTCCTGAGCCATCAGGGAGGCATCATCTAAAAAATGTACCTTGATAACTAAACATTTAGTACTCTGTGAGAAACACCACTGCAAACTGTCTGGATGTCTGCTTGGGGAATTGTGCAGTGACAAGAGAAATTAAATACTTTAATGGATTTTGACAACAACTCTATGTTCAGGGAATTCAAATTGCATAAAGTAAAAAGTTAGACTTTCTCTCTGGACCTGACTGCTAATAGGCATGCCTAATTTATTAGTCGGATTAAAAAAAATCTAATCTTGATAGGACCAAAGTTCTTTCAGGAAAGAATGTAATGGGTCGAAGGAGGCCGCAAAATCTTCCTGGAGGAGGTAGGGCTTGAGTTCACCCAACATCCCTGGCTGCAGAGTTGGTACTCAATAAATATATGTCAAAGGAGTCATATAACAGCTACCATTTCTTTTGTACTTACGATGTTCCAACCAGGATGCCAGCTCCTTGTTTATGCCACCCCATCAAGTCCCTCAACACTTCTGGAGGGTGGATTCTGTCATCCATATCCATTTTGTGGAAGAGAAGCAGAGGCTGAGTATTGATGCCCCTTTCCTAAGGCCACACAATTGGTAAGGGCTAGAACCAGAATGACCGTTATTCTCATCACCATAAATTATTAATGTGGTATTTTTACCCTAAAGATGGGTTTATAGATCCATAAGCTGAAAAATGACACCCTAAAGGTCACCCTGCCCATCTTCTTGTCTTCAGGCAAAATTACCCCAAATTCCTCATGTTCTCTGTCTTAAAGAATACTTTACTTACACAGTCATGTATCAGCATGTCTTTTCTGTATCACCTATTAGATATACAGTACTGCCAGAGGAACAAAAATGGATTCTATTTCTGGCAAACTCATAGTCTATCAGGAAAAAGAAGCCACAAACTTAAATGACTGTGATATAAATTTAGAAAATGATAAATTCCACAATGAAGTACTGTGGGAATCAGAAAGAGAGTATTTCTGAGTGGGAAGGATCCAGGAAGGCCGTGGGCTGGTGTCTAGCGTGAGCTTGGAAGGATGAGCAGGATTTGGACCTGGTTGTCGTGAAGGGGTGGGCAGGACAGAGGCATCCCAGACACAGAGAAGTGGCACAAGGCGCAGGCCATCGCGTTTGTGAATAAGATCGCCCGGGAAGACTGGGCAGGGAGCAGGTCAAGGACAGGGGCTTAGAGGATCACCTACCACTAAGGGTCCTAAAGGAGGGAAAACAGAGGATGGAAAAACACCACAGAGAGGCATGGGTGCGGGAGCCAGGAAATGAGAGGTTCAGGAAGACAGTGGTCAGCTGCTTCGAATGCTGTAAACAAGCAAGACTGGAGAAAGATTAAGAAGATCAGTGGCAATTAGGAGGTGCATGGTCACCCTTGAGAGAACAGTACGTGGGCAGTGGAGGCAGAAGCCAGTGTGCTCGTGCTGCGGCCAGGAGGGGACCATGCACATGGAAAGACTTCCTCTAGGTCACGCTCTGCCAGGCCAAGGCACTGACTACAGTCTCCTAGGGGTGGACCAGCAGTGAGCCCCGTTGGCCTAGCCTCCCTGGAAGCCTAGCGTCTTAAGCATCAGACAGGTCCTGGTTACCAGTTGATACTGTTTAGGAGGCACGTGACTCTGAGTGTTGTGTTTAACCTGAATTTGCTTTGTTTGTTCAGTCACAGCAGCTAACACCAAGTGCTTGCCACATTCCAGGTATTGCTCTGAATGGATTAGCCCGTTTAATTCTCACGACAATGCTGAGACATAGGGAGAATTATTATCCCTGTTATACAGATAAAGACATCAAGGCACAAGCAGGATAAGAGACTTTTCAAAGATTACCAGCTAGTTGGGAACAGGAACAGGATTCCAACCCACACATTCTGGCTCTGGAGGTGCATCTTAATATCTCATCTTAAGGTCTCTGTGTGGCTTAACCAGGGTAATTAATGCGTGTTAGAGTCTCTGGTCCAAAGGAGGGGCTCACTAAGAGTGACTCCCTTTTTCCCCTGACCAAATACAAATGCAGGGTCAGGACACCCTTGTCTGAGAAAGGTCTGTGAGATCAGCCTCATAAGGCCTCATTCACATCAGTGCAAATCTCATGCAGAATGGCACTTAAAAATAGCTTTGGAAAGTGGGATACAAATGTCATGAGCTCCTGGCATGATGCTGAGTGAAGGTGGTTTTGTGTTCAACACCTGTACTGCAGGAATTGACCGATGCACCAGCTTGGGTAAGTGGGGAGAGCCCTCAAGGCAAATCAGTCAGTGATGAGTGAAATTAACAAAGTGTGCAGATTTCATCTGCAGTCTGAAGGGGGAGTATCTGACCTGGAATATGCCTACAGAATTACTGAATAAGGGTTCATCGGGTGCTCAGTGTATAGAAGAGAATTAGGATTACCATAGAAAATGAATTGGGTTTAGATGAAATTGAATGCCAAAAAGAAATTACAGTCTAGGCAAAGAATAACTTTTACACATGGTTTCCCCCCACTTATTGTCTGTATTCACATAGCCCTATACTTTGGTGCAGAACTGTGTTTAAACACTAAAATGCTTTGTGTTGCAGATAGGCACTGAGTATGTAATTAAAAGGATCCCTTCATTAGCAGAGATGTACAATGAAAGCTCAAGTTGGCCTTTTCTGCTAATTTTGGAGGTAGTAAAACAGAGGCTAATACAACCGCTGATTACAGTTGTCATAAAGACAGTCTCTTGCTGTTGCCATTAGGAAATTTTTGTTCTCCCCGAGTAGAGACAGGCTTTTTCCAGGGACTGTGAGAGAACAAGAAAAAAAAAAGATTCATGCTGGCAACCAGAAGTAGAGGTGTGTGGAAATGCAGGGGTAGTGCAGGGGTTTAGCATGTGGGCTGCGGAGACAGACCACCCAGGTTCCAATCCCAGCCTCATCGCTTAGGCCACTGACTTAACCTTCCCACGCTTCAGCGTCCTCACGTGTAAACTCACGTTAGTAACTGTGACTAACTAATTGGATTGTTGTGAGAGTTCACTAAAATAATGACTGTATTCATTGTCAGATATTTTTAAGCACCTACTGTATACCGGGAGCTGTGCTGGGGCTGTAGATATAGTCATAAACCAGGCAGTAATGGTGCCTGCCCATCTGGAAACTTTCCATCTAGAAAAGACATAGGCATTAAGCAGACAGTTATGCAAATAGCCATTGGAGTGTGATAACTACTCTGAAGAAAAAATAATGTATACTGTGGGCTTAGCATTGTGCAAGATGCAGATTGAGTTCTCAATAAATTTCTTGGTGATGATGATGATGAAGTACTAAGTCAGGGAGGTTATAGAGAAAGGAATGGTTGATTCTATCTCCAAAAGCCGTGGAAAGCATTTTGGGAAAGGTGAGAGAGAACCTTAAATTTGAAAGATGAGTGTTTTTCAAGTGGATCATTTGTAAAAGGAGGGAGGGATGTGGATGTGGAGGATGAGGGAAGCAGCAACCAGGCTGTGCAGACCTCGAATGCTCGCTCAGGCCTGGGGACCTTGTTCACCGTGCCTTGGCCAGTTGGTGCAGGCAGGGCTTATACTTCGAAAGATTGTTCTCTGGGTTCCAGAGAAAAGCTAAGCACCAGCCAATTCATCTACGGAAAGGCAGTGGCCAACTGTTCAGTAGGTTTAAAGGGGACTCTGAAGTCCTTCAGGCAAAAGGCATTCTCCTCCCTTTCTGCCAAGGCGGCTAGAAGAGTCTGAGCTTTTCATTCAGAATTTTGGCCACTCTGGCATTTATGCTCAATAGCTGTGTCATTTTCTTTTCTTCTTTTTCTTTCTTTTTTCTTTTCTTTTTCTTTGTTTAAACACAGGGTCTTGCTCCATCTCCCAGGCTGGAGTGCAGTGGCACAGCTGGCAGCTCACTGCAGCCTTGTTTCCCAGGTTCAAGCAATCCTCCCACTTCAGCCTCCCAAATAGTTAGGACCACAGGTGCATACTACCAGAGCTGGCTAATTTTTATTTTTTTGTAGAAGTGGGGTCTCGCTGTGTCACCCAGGCTGGTCTAGATTCAGGGCTTCCAGCAGTTCTCCCACCTCAGCCTCCCAAAGTGCTAGGATTACAGGCATGAGCCACTTAACTCTCCCTTCTTCTTCACTCTTTTTTTATCTCAAAGGCTCTGGATGGGAAGTCCGGGGGCCTTAGCCTGCCTTTGCTACCCCTGTGGGATGCCTCACCTCAAGCCAGAGACTTGGCCCCACTCCCTATGTATTTCAGAAGGAAAATGAAACATGGTCATTGCTAGTGCCTCTTCTAACTCCAAAATCTGACTTTTTCTGTACTTGGGCAGCAGCAAAGTTCTCTCTCATGCATTAACTTCATCCTCAATAGAGAAGGAGGGTGTCAGAGCAGGTGCAGTTAGCTCCCCAGCCAGGCCTGAGAAAATGAGGCACACGTGGAGCATTTGTTAGGTGGTCCTGGGCAGCCTGGAGTGAGAGTTTCCCAAGGAGGAGCAGCTGAGAAGCAGAAGGTCAATCTAGTGTTTGGTTACATGGGGTAGGGAGTGAGGCAGAAACCCCGTATTCTCCTGAGTTCCTAGGGGTGAGTACCAGTCCCTCTAACTGAGGGATGGTGACTAGACAATGGGCACCTTGAGATGATGACACTCATGAGAGAAAGATGTCAGCGGTTATAATCCAAGTGGCAAACAGGTATTGAGATGCTGTGTCCATCTTCTCTGCTAATCCTAACATCAGCCCTATAGGTTAGGTGCCATTATTATTCCCATTTTATATTAGAGGAAACTAAAGCTTTGAGGTTATATGACTTGCCCGAGGTCACATAGCTTGTGAGTGGCACAGCTGGGATTTCAACCATGCCCTGATCTGCTCCCAAAGCCCGAATTCCAGACCCTCTGCATCACCAGGCCCACAGCCCAGGGAGGAGGAGCCGACTGGAGCACCCCTCCTTGGCCTGTGTGCACAAAATGTTTCACTGCCTCTAACCGTGCTGCAGGCCCAGTGGGCAAGAGGGATGATGACAAAGACACGCGCTCCATGCTCAGGGCCAGCAGGGCAGAGAGCCCTGTTGGAAAAGAAGCTTATTGGGAGGTCTTTGTAAAATGAGCTGTCAGCTCCTTCATCCGTAAAATGAGAGGGCTGGGCCCAGTGACCCCAAAAGGCCTTTCCAGCTCTGAAATAGCATGAGTTCTGGGTCTGTGGGAGCCAGGGCATTAGAGTAAGTCCTTATGCTTGTCCTTCAGTTAATGCATTGCCTGGCCCTGCAGGAAAATGCTCCTGCAGCAACCCCAGGCCTGGCAGCTCTGGGAATCCATCCCTGGGCAGGGAGAGATCTAGTCTGCTGTTATCGCCATGGGGTCCTTTGTTAATTCATATAGTCGACAAACATTACAAACATTACATGTCAGCAATTCGTGGGAGCCTGGAATGTAAAGTAACAGATTGACTTGTTTGGCAAACAAAATGAAGCAGCCAGATGAGCACGGGTGCCCTCCCGAGAAGTCACATTGAAGACAGTTACAAGACCCCCAAGCAGATTCTTCTTGATGTTTTGTGGAAAGCCTGTTTTGAGTCCTAAACAATGTGGCCGTTTTGTGCTAGGCGTAGGCTCCATCCTCCTGCTTAAGCCTCACACCACCCCATAAAGCCAAAGACTTCTCTCCATTGCAAGGGAGGGGAAAATAAGATCAGTGAAGTTGTGTAACTACATCAAGTGAGCATGATGGCGTGGAAAGCGCCTGGGCTTCGAGGTCAAAGCTGAGCCACCTTAGGAAAGTAGGTTAACCTCTCTGAAGCTCACTTTTCTCGTCAGTGAAATGGGACCATTTGTAATACCTAATTCAAAGGATTCTTGCTAGGGTCAAAGGAGATGTTACAAATAACCGGCCTGACTCTTGAGGTCCTCAATGCCTGACAGCTCCTCGTGTATGGAGGCCGCATGACGCAGTGGTTAGAAACAAGGATGCTGGAGCCTGCCTGTCTGGGTTTCTGCCCCAGATTCACAACATATTGGTTTGTATCCTTGTGCCTTGGTTTCCTCACCTGTAAAATGGGGATCATATTAATAATAACACCTGCTTCGTAGGATTTTATCAAGATTAAATTTTTTAAAATTGCAGTTCCTGGCACATAGTATGTGCAATTAATATCGTTGCCATTGTGTTTCGTTGTGTTTTGATGTTTTGTCACTGTTGATGATATGTTACAGAGGAAAGTCATCAAGTGAGGTGGAAGTGGCCTGGCCATGGTTTGTGGGGAGGAAGGGTCGTTGCGTGAAGGGGAACAGGTGGGAATAGGCTCAGCATGGGTCTAAGTCTTAGAGGGACTTGGATGGCAGACAGAGCTCTCTCGTTAAGTCCTTTCCTTGTCACTGTGGAAGCCCACACCTCACCTGTTTTAGAGTCTGTCACCTTCCCTTCAAGTCGCCTAGCATCACCCATCAGGCAAATTGGGCTTCTGTGATAGCAGGGATTTATCAAGCGACAGAGCTGGGCTATACAGTAAAGTTTATTTTTAGTGACTTCATCCTCCAGTTCTTTAAATTAGCTGCAGGGCTAATTTGAAGGACTTCTTTGGTGCATGGTTAGCATTTTCTGCAGGAATGCCAACATGATACATGTGCGTTTAGAATCTGCTAGTGACTGAGGGGACTCGCCTTGGCCGAACAGCAGGGAAGGGGACCTGTTTATGTCCCTTTGCCATGCGGCACCACTACCACAAGGCTACCTGGGAACATGATCCAGGGTGTTCTCTCCCGTTTTGTCCCACATGTTCAAGCAGTAGTTGCTAAATCTGTGTGTCTAAAGCTCCCTGTCTCTATGCCCATTACAACTGCCCTAGTTCAGGTCTCATTTTCTTTCACCTAGACCAGTGATTCTTAGACTTTAGCCTGCATCAGAATCACCCACAGGGCTTGCTAAAACAGATTGCCTAGCCCACTCAGAGTTTCTGAGTCAGTAGGTCTGGGGTGAGATCCAAGAATGTGCATTTCTATCAAGTTATCAGGGGGCACCGATTTTGCTGGGCTGGGGACCGCACTTTCAGAATCGTTGACCTAGACTGTCCCAGTAGCTTTCTAATACCATCCACCCTTCCCCTCTCAATTCGGAATGCATAGTGCTAACAGATGTATTCATCTCCACCACGATGTTAATCTTGCCATTCCTTTCCTCAAAATCCACCACATTCTTCTCATTCCCTACACTACTATGTTCAAGCACCTTTCTCTCACATTCAGGGTCCTGTATGACCTAGACCCATGCTGGCTGGCTCATCATCACACTGCCAAGTCACTGTTTATATATGGGTCTTGTCTTCCCTCACTTGGTCACATGCTTCTGGGTGACAGGGACTGTGTCCACCTCACTCTTACATCCGAGGCCCCTGAGCATGTGAGTGCTTGGAACATGTTTCACGGATGAATAAATTATTGAAGGAATGCTTAACTAGACATGGAAATTAAGCAACTTTTCGGCAACTAGAATTTGACCTTGCTAGACCTACTTCTCTGCTTTGTTAATTTCTGGAACGATATACCACTTATACATAAGAAGAAAAGTCTCTGATTTGATTTAAATCAAATTATCACAAAAGCTATATAGTGAACTAAGCACGGGGTGTGTCGTGAGACAGTCCCAAGTGTAAATCCTGGTTTCACTACTGATTGGGTGAGCTTGGGCAGGTATTCAGCCTCTCTGGGCCTGTTTCCTAATCTGTAAAATGGGAATCGTTTCCACCTACACTGTAGAATTGTCGTGAGAAACAAATGAAATAATATAGGTAAGTTGCTTGGAGCAGTATTTGACATGTGGTAGGCCCCTGATAAATGGTGATTTTTAACAGTTAACTTTCCAGGCAAAATAGAGATAGGTAGTCTTTCACAAGTTTCAATGAAAAAGAATTCCATGTTATTTGAAAAATGCTAATAGATAAAACATTCCAGAACCCTTTGACCTATTTTGATGAATTAAGGATATACCAAATTCATTTTTTTAAATTATCCCAAAGGACTAGTCAACTTGATTTATATTTTCCTTACCAGTCACTTTTATTTCATAAGCTTGACATTTCCATTAAAATGCTATTAAGTAAAAACAGGATCTTACGTATTTGTGATGGCTTGGATCTCAATGTGATAATTGGAATTATCTCCAGCAAAGATTCCATTTCTCATTGTTTTATTTCCTCTTACATATCAGCTATATCTTTAGTGCCTTCTTCCAGTTGAGTAAAACCACTTCCCTCTGAATTTGTGGTTGAGTCCATGAAAATGATATCTCTGGCTTTGAAGACTCTTTTCATCATGAGGTTATTAATTGGGATTCAGGAATGATGGGAAATGGTGGTCATCCACTAAATACAGCAACCCTTGAAAGAAATTTGAAAGGCTATTGCTAGAAGAAAAAACAGACTCATTCTGCAAGGCTCTGGAGGCAGAATGGGAGGCAGGAATTGGACCCTGGAGAAAGACATTCGCTGGTTACCATTGGGAACAGCTTTCCAGTCTGAGGTGTCCTAGAGGTTGTGGGGTTCCCATCACCAGGGCAACCCCAGCTAAGCCCACGATCCTGGATGATGTGCTGATCAAATGACCGGCTGGTGTTAATGTCCTTATCTATCTGGGTTTAAATTTCTTCTCTAGAATCATTTCAAAAATGTTCTGGAACTAGATAGTGGTGACAGTTACACAATAATGTGAATGCCTGAAACACCACTGAATTGTCCACTTGAAAATGGTTAAAATGGTGAGCTTTATGTTTATTATTGTACTACGATAAAATAATAAATGACATCGTTGGACAGAGTGATTTCCAAAGCCACTTCTAGCTATAAGATTTTATGCTTCCTTGCTAACAAGGTGAAGCCCGGTATCTACTAAAAATACAGAGAAAAAAAATTAGCCAGATGTGGTGGCATGCACCTGTAGTCCCAGCTATTTGGGAAGCTGAGGCAAGGAGAATCGCTTGAACCTGGGAGGCAGAGGTTGCAGTGAGCCGAGATCATGCCACTGCACTCCAGCCTGGGTGACAGTGCGAGACTCCGTCTCAAAAAAAAAAAGATTTTATGCTTCTGAGAGGGAGTACGTCACTCAGGGGACTGATCACTGACTCTATTTAGTCAATTGACAGACCATGTGACACTAGATCTCTAACTGAGGGGGAATGGTTAATTAATACAGAATATTTCATGTCACAAGAAATTATACTCATGAAAACACTTAATACCATGGGAAGATACTTACAATGTAGGATATAAAAAGAAGGATTTGGAATACACGTAATGCAATCCTAACTTCATAAATATAGATAAGAAATCAAAATGTTAATAATGTTGATCTCAAATTTGTAGAATTACAAATGATTTCGATTCCTTTATACATTTCTCAGAATGTCTACAAAGAACATGACTTACTATTATAATCTTTAAAAAACTCTTTAAAATAAAAAATCAATAATTCCACGAAGGATTTGTAACCCGCAATGTGAATTATGATGTGTATTTGAATAATGGGGTGGTGGGTCAGAAAGAGTGGCTCACACCTATAATCCCAGGACATTGGGAGGCTAGCCAAGGCAGGAGGATCGCTTGAGGCCAGGAGTTCAAGACTAGCCTGGTCAATGTAGTTAGACCTTATCTCTAAAAAAAAACTTAAAAATTAGCCAGACTGGCCAGGCACGGTGGCTCATGCCTGTAATCCCAGCACTTTGGGAGGCTGAGGTGGGTGGATCACTTGAGGTCAGGAGTTCGAGACCAAACTGGCCAACATGGCAAAACCCCATCTCTACTGAAAATACAAAAATTAGCCAGGCATGGTGGCACATGCCTGTAATCTCAGCTAATCAGAAAGCTGAGACAAGAGAATCACTTGTACCCAGGAGGCAGAGGTTGCAGTAGTAGTGAGCCAAGATCACGCCACTACTCCAGCCTGGTTGACAGAGCAAGACTCTGTCTCAAAAAAAAAAAGCCAGGCTAATGGTGGTACACACCTGTAGTTCTAGCTACTCAGGAAGCTGAGGCAAGATTGTTTGAGCCCAGGTGCCTAGGCTCAGCCTAGGCTACAGTGAGCTGTGGTTGTACCACTGCACTCCAGCCTGGGTGACAGAGTGAGCCCCTATCTCTAAAAGAAAAAAAAAGAAGAAGAAGAAGAACTGGGCATGGTGACTCATGCCTGTAATCCCACCACTTTGGAAGGCCGAGGCCAAGGCAGGTGGATTGCTTGGGGTCAAGAGTTCAAGACCAGCCTGACCAACATGGTGAAATCCTGTCTCTACTAAAAATATTTAAAAAAATTAGCTGGGCATGCTGGCACACACCTGTAATCCCAGCTACTTGGGACGCTGAGGCAGGAGAATGGCTTGAAGCAAAAAAAAAAAAAAGGAGAAGAATTACAGTAGTAAAATAGAAACAGCAGTGGATCAGTGGCTTATTAGAACTGACTTATAATTCCAGTTCAGCTAGACGATACAGGTGCAACACCTTACCAAGCCTCAGTTTCTTCTTCTGGAACAGGGGCATAGTCATAACTGCACAGAGTGGAGTGAAGAGCAGATGGCCGCCTAACTGTGGATGGTTCTGCCCACTGAGGAGTCCTCTGAGCTATTTTCGTTGTTATCGAGTGTATTCCAACTGTACATTTCCGAATCTTTCCTTGAATAAAAACTTACTGAGTGCTTATAAAGTCATTGATTGCCACTTACCCAGTAATTTAAGGGCTAATTTCCGATAAGAGCGTTGCCTTTTTTCTCATCTTTCTTCCTATAACCTTAATGGGAAAACGTTTCATTTCATCTGAAAAGCAACCACCTGATATTTACTGTCTTAAGTTCAAGGTGATGATGACAAAATCATTTTAGCTGGAGGAAAATTGCAGTCCTTTGGGCACATTTGCCTCTCCCAAAGAGTCAGGACTCTCCTCTTTGTGGGAGGAAGCATTTCTTTCCTTAAAACCCTCCACACTGTTGAAGTTGAAAAGAGATTTAAAGAGATTTTTCCCTCGTGCTTTTCTGCTTCTGCCCTCTGCCTGTCCTTGCTTTGAGACCAGCATCAAGACCCACTAAGGAGAAACCAGGAATAGGCCTTCCAGGACTTTTTATTCATACAAGGGAGTTTTTCCCAGAGGCTGGCTCCTTGGACTTGGATGAAGGGAGGACCGTTTGTGTAGGGTTATCACGCACGTTGTTTCGCTGTTGAATTTAAAAGTGCTTACAAGTTACAAAACATTGTAACTTTAATATTTTGAGGCTTATGTTGCAAACTTTTTCAGTTCAACAGATTCAATGAGACTTTCTCAAACACCAAGTATGTTTCAGGTCCTATAGAAATAGGAGTGACATTTCTATATGAAACAGATGTAGGCGTTCAATGAGCTCGCAAAATGGTGAGAGAGACTGGCATGTAAACCAACGCAGTGCAGGCATGACAAAGCAAACAAGGAAGCACGTCCAAGGAATGGGGGTGAGGCATGAGAGAGAGGGACCCGTGTGGTCAAGAAGCCATCTCAGCTGGTTTTGAAAATGGAACAGAAGTGTGCCAGGCAGCCAGGGCCAGAGGAAAGCAGGCACAAAGACACCCAGATGGCCCAACCTGAGCACTGATGGTGTGCATGCTTGGAAATGAAAGCACTGGGCATGAGGTCATTTAATAAAGAGTAGAGAACAGGCCTTGGTACCATTAATAGCACCATGTCTCAGTACCACGAGATGCCGTCCTAATTTTCTTGGATCAGTTAGTCAACCAGGCAGCATTTACTGACCATGTATAGCATGCTCAAGGTTCTGTCTCAGGAATGAACACAGCAGGTGGCAGAGGGTTACACCTGGCCCCAGATCCCAACAGGATAGGACACAGGAGTGGGAACTGAGCTGCAGTTGCAGAGAGGGCCCTTGAGTGTGGAAGGGAACTGGGTGTCCAGGGAGCATGGAGTCTCTGGTTCCAGGGCAGGCCAATGAGTGGCATGTTGGGAGGAGCAGCACACAAGGCTTGGGCTGGAACAGTGTGCCTGGCTGGGGGGGAAGACTGGAAATGAGAAGGCCCAAGTAGAGCTCGGGAAGGGCCTCAAGTGCCAGAAAGAGCAGTACAGACTCGGGAGTCCTCAGTGGTTTTAGCAAGTAAGTGACTCAGCCAGGGTGGCCTAAAAAGAGGTGACTTAGGTGCCAGTTTGGAGGATGGATCTATGGATGGGCAAGGCCCAGAGGCAGGAGGGCCTTTGCTACAGTCCGGGCAAGGGCAGAGCAGCAGGGGTTGGCTTCAGGACTAAGGAGGCATAACTAGCCGAGGAGGAGTCAGCGTTTATTCTGTGCTTTCCTGTTGGGTAACTGGCAGATGGTTGTGACATTCAAGGAGATGGGGAACGTAGATTTGGGGTGAGGGGGAATAATATGTAGGTCTAAGATGAGAAGAACATTCTGAGCTAGAGGTGGATATTTAAGAGTTATTAGCTGCTAGTTTTCTTGAACATCAAAATAATTTCTGAATAAAATATCCAGACTAAGGAATCACTACACTGTAATCATTTTTTGTATGAATTCCAAATTTTAAAAAAACAGTTAAGCCAGAAATATAATTGTTTCTATTCCTAGAATTCGGTAGCTGATGCATCTTTGCAAATTGTTCGTTGAACTGTGTTCTGGCTTCTTGCCAGTCCTCAATAAGATTTTTGTATTTCTTAATTATTCAATTACTACCCGTAAGTAAGAGTTTGAAATCAAACCTAGACTACTACATAATAAAGTATTCTCTTGAATCACAAGTACAGTAAAGGAAGGTTTTCATACTGGGAAACCAGGATGGTGGAAGGAGGAAGCACACATTTCTAGCCCTGGCTCTGCCTTGGTTTCACGTCCTGGCTTTGCTATGTGCTGGCTATGTGAGCTTGGGCAGGTCACTTCTCTGTGGTTAGTCTTGCTGTCTGTAAAATAAAAATACTGATAATGCTGCCACCTGAGGAGGTTGTAAATCTCAAGTAAAGGAGAAACTGCAAGGGAAAGTGTTATATCATTAATTCTTTGTGTGCTTCAGGTCTCAGCAGCTCGAAAAACCATTCGCTGGAAAGGAAGATGCTTTGGACGGCGAGCTGACCAGTGCTCCAGACTGCAACGCCAACCCCGAAGCCCACCTGCCTTCTATTTGCCTCAAGCAGGTGTTCCCCAAGTACGCAAAGCAGTTCAACTACCTGCGCCTGGTGGACAGGATGGCAAATTTGTTTATCCGATTCCTGGGCATCAAGGGGACAATGAAGTTGGGGCCAACAGGCTTTCGTACCTTCATAAGGTCAGTGAGAACAGCCGCCTCTGGCTTGGGCTTTGAGCCGGGTGGAGTCCAGTCTCACATCTGGCGGGTCAGGTCTCCCTGACTGCGCGTGGGAGAATCTGTGGTGCTGGGTCAGTACTCTATTTGAGCATAGATTAGCCTAGTGGCTGGTACATGGTAGACTCTCATTTGTTGAGTGAATTGATGAATATGATGGATGTGACAGCATTCGCAACCTTATGTTCATGATTAAAAACAACTCTGTGCCTACCTTGAGCTGAGTCCTGAAAATGCATACTAATAATCGCCCCTTGGAGTCAGGCAGACCTTGTGCTTCTTAAACCGGGCTTCTCCCAGTGGTGCATGGCTGTGTGCCTGGTGTTCGTGAAGCCACAACAGAGAAGCAAGGCACATCTTTCAGGAGGGCAAGATGTCAGTTTCAGGAGGGAAAAGTTAAATAATTCAGCTGATAAATATTTTAATGCATTTGTTCTAATATAAAAATAACACGGCTATATTTTAGAGTATAATGCAAAATTTGCATGAATTTTCAAGATAAAACATGAGATAAAGAAATTGTATCTTTGCTGCAGCCTGCATAGTAAGCAATTGCCACTTGGTTTCCAGAGAGTACACGTTAATTTCCTTCTACCCTGTGGGGACACTTTGGGGCAATACAGCAGCATTTACTAGCTTCTAGGGCAAGTTACCCTAAGGCAAGGCAAAGAGCACCCCTAAACCTCAATACTTCCATCCTGTAAAATGAGGATAAAGGCTGCCTGTGCCCTACAATAGTGTGTGTAAGATTAGTTGAGATTGCACAGAAACATCTAGCAAGTGGTAAGTGATCAATAAATGTCAGTTTGTTCTTACAAGGTTAAAAGAATTCCGTGAAATTATATGTATATTTATATATAATTTATATAGATATATATATTGTCTTACACGGAGTCTCGATCAAAGAAGGTTCCCACTTAGTATGTGTTAATCTAATAACTCTAGATCCCTTTAACAAATATGAATGGGTGACAATATGGAAATGTTCCTTAGCAATTAATTGTATCCTATACACCTCCTGGAGTATGTCTGCGAGCACTCAATATGGCTGTTGTTTTTCCCATCACTGATTTTAATATTTTTGTCTTGCACCTCAAAGTCACACTTTTCACAGCTTTATTCACTAAAATAATTAGAAGTTTTGAGTGGGAAACCACTTTTGTCAAAGACTTGTCTCCAAAGAAGTTTTATAAATTCTAACTCTAGCCCTCTGCTATTCCTGACAGGATGGTACACAAAAGTACTGGCAGGAATTTTGCCGTTTCAGTACACCTGAAGTAGTATTTTTGCAAGATGACTTTGAGAAGGGCTTTGTGTTAGTTTCACGGGGTAGGGCGGGTGTGGGAGGGAAGCCCAGTGGAAAGAGGACAGGCTTTGGGATCAGACGGGTCTGGCTTCAGAGCCAAGCACATTACTTAATAGCTGTGTGGCTTTGGGCAAATTCCTTATCTTCTCTGCACTCAGTTCTCTCATCTGCAAAATGGGAACAATCATCCCTGCCTTACAGGATTGTTGTGAGGTTGGGATAATATATCATGGAGCAGCTGGTCTGATGCCTAGTTCATGGGAGCTGCTTGTTCAGTGGGAGTCTTGTGGTTATTATTTCCATCAGGCAGTGGGAATTTTCAAAAAAGTCAATAGGCACTTATTATTTACACTGAAAAGACTGCCTGACATGATACTCTGGGACTCATTTAGGAATTACATTTGGCTTTCAGTAATAGGTAACCACCTACAAATGGCTTAAATAGTAACTTTCTTTCATATAACAGGAACTTTTGCAGTGGGGGTTCTAGAGCTGGTTAATGACTCCACAATATGATCCATGTTCCACTTTCTGTCTTTTTGTTCATCCATCCTAAGTGCGTACTTCCACTTCAGGGTTGTCTTATGGTCACAGGAGGGCTGCTGAAAATCCAGCCATCATGGTTGAATTCCAGACAGAAAGGGGAAGAAGGGGAGGAAGAAAAAAGGCCTC
This sequence comes from Colobus angolensis palliatus, assembly GCF_000951035.1. Taxonomy (NCBI): domain Eukaryota; kingdom Metazoa; phylum Chordata; class Mammalia; order Primates; family Cercopithecidae; genus Colobus; species Colobus angolensis. The sequence goes on from NW_012120821.1 coordinate 9,878,866, forward strand.
CACAGATTAATTAGATCCCTTCAAAAGCTTTCCTGGAAGCTGTTTCAGTGACTTCCACTTCTATCTTACTGGCTACCACCATCTGCATAGGAAGCTGAGAAATAGAATTATTCTAATTGTGCATAGTGCTATCCCATTATAGTGAAAAAGAGAAGAAAGAGAACAGATAGGTAGGCAGGCTCTGCCCCTTTGTGATTCCTGGACCTTGTAACATAAGGAAACAGCTTAGTGACAGAGGCCCCAGGTCATGAGTGCACTTATGGGCACTGTGGAAGTATTTGGGGCCCCGGAGAATGATGAGATTGAGGAAGTTGGGGTGCTTCTCTCAGCATAAGATGTCTGTGGGCACAGATCTTTGGAGCAATGGCAGAAGCTTTCTTGGCCCTCCCCAGCCTTTGCACCATCACACAGAAAACTCAATTCAAGATCAGAGAGCATGAAGAAATGGCTTGGCTTCGTGTGGATGACATCTTGGGAGTTGCAGGGAACCCTGGTCCTGTGAGATCTGTTCTAGCTCAATATTATGCTATAAAGGATTATGTCTGGTTTAACCTAACAACTGTTACTGAGCACTTGGTAGCCATGGGACGTTCAAAGGCAAATAATGGGACCCTGCCTGCCCTCGAAGGACTGTCAGTCTAATAGCATGCAATGAACACATCATTAAAGGCAATGTTTTGGCAGAGTCATGGGGCGGTGGCTCATGGACTCCCCAGCAGGGTGGCATTCAGAGTGCTACAAGTACAGAATGGGGGAGGCTTCCTCTACCTGGTGGAATCAAGGCAGGCTCCCGAAAGGAGGCAGGGTTTGGACTGGTAGAGGCAGGATTTTTCCAGGCAGCAGGGAGAGCCTGAGAATGGATGGCATGTATAGCCCAAATTTAGAAGTTAGGTTTATCATCTAGGCTAAATTTTTGGTAGAAATGGAAATGCTTCCTTTTTACTCCTAATAAAGTCCTACCCAAACAGAAGAGAGAGGGGGAGATTTGAAAAATTGCTTATGGTAAGAATCACCATCTCACTTGCCTACAGGTTCGGCAGGAAGCATCAACTATCACAGAGGGCTGGGTCGGGGAGGGAGGGCAGGCTATGGCAAGCTGGAGAGCACATCCCATATCTAAAGGAAGGCTGCTGCTGGGCTGATATCACCAGAGCTTTTTATTTTTCAATCCTAAATATCTACATAAAATCTCAATACACATATACAAATGTTGACAATTTGAAAAATAATTTTAAACACTGGATTCATTGAAAGCATGACTGCCCATAGATACCATCGGTGGGTGACCTCTGGTATGAGAGGAAGGAGGTGCCTATTAAGAGGACTGCTATGCCTCTTGAAAAGAAAGCAGAATTGAGAATGGTTCTAACCAAGAAGATTCCTAAAATGCTCTCAGATTGAAACCAGGCGAGGTAAAAAATATAGCCACAAATCTGTCTCTATGTGATAGGCTTTATGATTTTTCACCCTTTTGCTCTCCATAATTAAGGGCATTTGCATGAAAACCCAGGTTTTGCCACATTAGAGACTATTAGGTCCTGCAGCCATCATTCCCAATCAGTGGCCAAGCTCGTTAGGGAGCCATGGTGACCATGACACTGAGAACCACTTCTTCAAGTGGGGACCGGGCAGCCAGTGCTCAGGGACTCAGACTGAGCTCCTCTCCTTCCTCCCTCCCTTCCCAACAAATGTCTGTCGTAATTAAGAATGCAGGAAGAAATGGAGAAAGCATTGCACAACCATTAATAGGTTTTTCTTGGTTTTTCTTTTTCTTTTCTTTTTTTGAGACAGAGTCTTGCTCTATTGCCCAGGCTGCAGTGCAGTGGTGCAATCTTGGCTCAGTACATCTTCCACTTTCCAGGTTCAAGTAATTCTCCTGTCTCAGCCTCCTGAGTAGCTGGGACTACAGGCGTGCACCACCATACCTGGCTAATTTTTGTATTTTTAGTAGAGATGGGGTTTCACCATATTGGTCAGGCTGGTCTTGAACTTCTGACCTCAGGTGATCCACCCGCCTCAGCCTCCCAAAGTGCTGGGATTACAGGCGTGAGCCACGCACCTGGCCAGATTTTTCTTTTTCAATTATACCAGAAAATCCTAACAGCAACCTAATCATAAAAGATGATATTCTCTGCCTTTAGATTTCTCTGAGTATGTTCAGTCTTGCCGGCTAAATTTAACAGCATGCATTTTCTCTTGCTAACAACCCTTCTCTCTCTCTGTTCCACTTTGGTTTAAATTTTGCTTCATTATGAATTAATAATATTTATGCCATATGTTAAATCAAACCAAGTGCCCTTCTCAGGAGCACTTTGAAAAAGACATATTTGCTGGCGAGATATACACTCCTCTCAGCGCTCCCACGCAAATGGCAGAAGTTGAACTTGCTTTTCATCTGTTCTACCCACTCTTTCTCTCCAAGCTCCTTGAAGAGAACTAGAGGGAAGAAAATAATAAACACTCCGATTGAATTTATTTCCAGTGTCCATCTCTCATAATGTGCTGCATAGATCAGCAGTTTTCGGAGTGAATTATGCTAATGCCAGTCTGGCCATATTCTATTTTTCTTTTTCACCAAGAAATGAGAAATAATGAACTGTTCTTCTCTCGTCTAGACTTAACTCTCTCTAACCAGCTTTTCATGTCACTTCCTCAGGAGGCACATTACCATGAATTAAGTGCATCTTTTCTTCTTTCTTTTTTAACATTTTATTTTATAATAATTGCTGGGGTGTGAAGGCACTTTTTTCCCCGAGAAATAGACAGTATCTGATTGATTTTTCAGTTTGATGGCTATCTTAGAGGAAGATGCATTTTTGTCATTCTTCTTCCATTGGATTACTGATTTGGGGGACATCTATGTAATTCACAAATGAAAATTTTTACAAATGTGTCCCACATCAGACTTGGACATCAGTTTGCATATGCTGCATTTTTCATGATGGCAGCCCAGAAATTAAGCAGTTTTCCAAAACCAGGTTTATTTCTAGGAAATGCAGCAGCTTCTCTGTACCGCGAGCATTTGCTTCATGTGAGGTTCTCCCCCTGGGTGGCTTCTGATCCTGGGCTTCCTTCTAGGTTTTTCTTCCTTTACCCTTTCCCCTTCCATTCCCTTTTATCATAAGATGATATTAACATGCTTCATAATGGATAGCTGTGGGGGACTTTATTCTCTCAGAGGCAACATGGTGTGTTAGAATGTTCTAGAATAGGAGCGTAAGGGGCCTTGCTTCCCCCTCTGTCATTAACTCCTCAGTGACTTTGCTAATCTCCTCTGCTTCTGTGACCATCCCTTTCCAGCAATATTGCACGCCTTGGATATCAATGGCCTTTCAAAGCCATACCTTTTAAACTGGAGTTGTCTTCTTGCCCCCCTAGATGTTTAGGTAGTGTGGTTTTTAAAAAATAAATATTGATCATTTGTTAGCTTTCACATTATAGAATCCTCTCCAGAAAAAACAAACAAACAAAAAACTTCTTTTCTGCACAGAGAAGGATGAACACAAAAGAAATTCTATAAATAGGATTTTATGGAGTGGAAAAAGTTGGTTCCTAAATTTCCCATGAGATGTCAGTAGTTGTTAAGAGGAAATGAGAATGATCGTTTCAAATCTTTCTATGTTTGGACTCCTAATGAACTTAAATGATTTGTGATTCTCTCCCATCATATGTGCCCAAATTCCTTTGATTCTGGGAAAAAAAAACACACACACACAGACTATTTCTTCAAACTGGTTCTACATCAGAGAGGAAGGATGCGAACTGCCATTTGCCACTTCCCCATGCATGCCAGGCACTGAGCTAGTCCTTAAAAGATCCTTGTATATGGCCGGGCGCAGTGGCTCAAGCCTGTAATCCCAGCACTTTGGGAGGCCGAGACGGGCAGATCACAAGGTCAGGAGATCGAGATCATCCTGGCTAATACGGTGAAACCCCATCTCTACTGAAAAATACAAAAAACTAGCCAGGCGAGGTGGCGGGCACCTGTAGTCCCAGCTACTCCGGAGGCTGAGGCAGGAGAATGGCATAAACCCGG
>NW_012120821.1:9882961-9891203 GCF_000951035.1 Colobus angolensis palliatus
TTGTATGGTGAACAGTCTTTTTCTCACTGTACAAATTGAAATTTGCTAATGTAGATGCAAGAGCTTCCATGACTTGCACAAGGTTACACAGCAAAGCCAAGATTCAAACTCGTGTGCATTTGACTCCAAAGCTCATCTTTTCCATGTACATTTCTAACCTATCCTTTCCTAGAAACTTTTCTGGCTTCTCATGGTACCCTATTTCTTGGACTTTTCTTCCACTGAAGAATTTATCCTTCCACTCGTTAGTCATTTGAGGAACTGCATCCCCAGGCATAAGGGAAAACTGTTCTCAATGATTAAGAGCCACATTTTTACTCCAGACTCTAAGATCATGTACAGTCTCTGAGAGCGATATCCAAGGCCCATTCAGCTCTTCCTTGCTGTCTAAGCCCAGAATACTGCCTACACAGAGAGGGCACAAATAAATTCTCATTGAGTGGATAGATGGATGAAAAATTCATTCCAAAGTCTTGATATCTTGACTGTTGGAGTCATTCATTTCCTGTTTGAGTTTGTTGAGAATGTTTGGTAACCACAGGGCAAATCCAAGCACCCTGGTTGTCTTAGCCCCAGCTCCATATCCCAAAGCTTCTAACAGGAGTGCTTTAGAGACTCCAACCCTACTGGTCCCTGGCCTGAGACCTGGTTTCTTGATTCCTGAATCCCTCCTGCAGCCCTGAACTGGGCCACCTCCCCACAGCTCCCAAGCCCACTACTCTTATCTTCCAAGGAAGGGCTAGATGTGAATTCCAACTGTGTGACCTTGGGCAAGTCATGTCCCATCTCTTGAGCCTCAGCATATGCTTCATTGAAATGGGACTAGGAATATCACCCTCAAAGAATGGTTAAAATCCAGACAGCTAATGAGCAAGAAAAGCCCTAGCATACAGATGGTGCCCAAGAAATGCCTACAGAATCAAGATTCTTTTAAGGCATTTGCATTTCCTGCCTACCGCAGCCAGCATGGATCCCTCCTCTGTCCCAGTAGCAGATGTTGCAATCAACTGTATTCGCAGGCATCACTAGGGAGGAAGAGTTACCTTGGAAAGGGAATAAACAGAGAATTTCTGTTTTAAATTACGGCTCCTGCTAAAGGTTTGACACTTCTATTTTCTACCTGTCAGAAAAAAAATAACTATATACCACTGGTGAGTGTGGTTTCCCTTTTAATACTCCATTAACCCACAGAGCAAGCCAGGCAGCGCTCCTGTCTTGTGGAAGAGCAGGTAGCCCAGAGGACACTGATATGATAATTAGAGGACACTGTGGCTGTTGCTAATGAAGCTTTGTAAATTAGCAATGCAGGCTGTTAGAATACCCTGGGAGAGACTGGATCATCGTCCCCCACAGAACCCAGTAGATAGCCGTCTTGGTGACAAGTGACGTGAAAATCTCTGCGTCCATTGACATGTGGTTACTGGGGCTCAATAACTGTGTGCTGATGTGCTTTGAAGTCTGCCACCGTGACTTGTGATTGAAATACAGAGCAGGAGCCCAGGAGGAAGCAGGATGTGCATTGATGGCCTGGGAAATATAGGCGGGAAGAAAGGAAGGGAGGAGGGAGGAAGGGGGAAAGAAAGTGTGCTGGCATACAAGGAGCACCAGGCTTGTCTGGGCACCATGCAGGGCACATACCCAGCCACCGTCATTAGGGGTGTACTTGGGTTTGGAGAGGGGACTCTGATGCCCAACCCTGCTTGCCAATCAACCCCTCCCCTGTCCAGTCCCTAACAGAGCTGTTCACACAAGGGATAATGACAAATGGGAAATCAAAGAGCCACTTCATCATTAGCTGAGGCAGTGGATGTGGGTTTGTTTGAAAAGTTGAAAGCAGCATTGAATGTAGTTCAGCCAACCTGACAGCTGGCACGGAGGCCTAGCTTTCAAGATTCCCTGGACAAATCCAGCCTGCCTTGGGACAAGCCTCCCAGCAAAATCCTGTCCAGGGCAGGGGTGCACCTGGACAAGCCAAGGGCTGCTTCCAGTCTGAACAGAGAGCCCAAGCCTTGTACACAGACATTCAGACTGGTGCGCTCCATTTCTCCAGAATGGGCAGGGTCACTCACTCGGCTCCAGGCAGCCTCTGGGATGAGATGACTCTAGATCTAGAAGAAGAAAAGCGAAAAGGGGGAGAGAGTTGGGGAAGGGAACTCACAATTGCTGTGGGCCTACCAGGTGACAGGCACCATGCTGGGTTCTTGGCATGTACTCACAACCATGTGGGCAGGTATTATTACCTTCATTTTAGAGCCCAAGAAATAAAAGCACGGAAGGTTTAAGTAAATTCCCCACAGTCACACAGCTAGAAAAGGTTCCAGTCAGGATTTGAATCCTAATCTGTCTGATGTCTAAATCTAAATCATACTCTTTTCAGCATACCAGACTACCCTCCACTCCACATTTCCATACCAAAAAAAAAAAAGGCTGGGGAGGGGTAGGAGGATTCTAAACACCCCTGCTGCGGTGTGGACAGGGAGCACCAATGCTGACATCAGACTGAAAACCTGGTTACTGTGGCCTCCCTGCACCTAAACAAGTGGAGCATCCGAAGCTCAGAGGCCCACCCCCCACAATCCTCCTGTCAATTCCAGGTGACTCCCCTAAAGTCAGGAACGAGGAACCTCCCCGGCAATGCTGTATCAGCCCACACAGAGCAGCGAGGACCCAGCCTGTGTTGTTCTGCTCTATAAATCTGGGGCTTAGTGTGGCTGATTAGGGGCTTATATAGAATCTTCAGGTGGCAGATTAAGATGGGTAAAGGACAGAAGCCTTGAGCCCTTGTCCATAGATTTGTCCTCAGGGACTCATCTGGTGAGCATTTCCAGTGGGAAATTGCTTCTGGACAGTGGTGATGGCTTCAGCCTGTACTGGTGACATGCTGTCATCCCTGGGTCATCTGAGCATGACACCATCAGCTACCTGGACACTGGCAGGAGAGGGCAGCGCCGAGGGCCCAGCTTCCCTTCCTCTTTCTGGAGACTGAGAGATAGGACACGTGCATGGGGGCATTTCTTGACATGTGGAGTTCATTCCCTTTTGGAGCAGACAGGGACCCACATTGCTGTGTAAGGTCAGGCTGACACACAATGACTATAATAAAGACGGAGACTCAGGAAGGTGAGATTTTTTAACCAGGGCCATGCAGCCTCCAAGTGGCAGAGCCAGGCTACAACTCAAGACTTGCTGTCCTGGCCAGGCACAGTGGTTTCACGCCTGTAATACCAGCATTTTGGGAGGCCGAGGCGGGCGGATCACCTGAGGTCAGGACTTCGAGACCAGCCTGGCCAACATGGCAAAAACCTGTCTCTACTAAAAATACAAAAGTTAGCCGGGCGTGGTGGTGGGCACCTGTAATCCCAGCTACTCGGGAGACAGAGGTAGGGAGAACTGCTTGAACCCAGGAGGCAGAGGTTACAGTGAGCTGAGATTACACTACTGTACTCCAGCCTGGGCGACAGAACAAGACTCTGTCTCAAAAAAAAAAAAAAAAAGACTTGCTTTCCTAAAGTTCTTGCTCTTTCCAGCCCGTTAGACCCCTAACTAACCAAATGGCTGAACTTATAGGAACCCAAGGATCTAACTCGCTTACATCACTGCCTTCTCTTCTACTGCTCCATGCTGGTCACCCTGCAGCAGTTCCAGCTGTGGTTAGGGAGGATATTCCAGACCCGGAGCACAATCCAAACAAAGACAATGTCAGTTAGTTCAGGCTGCTGGAACAAAAATGCCACAGTCTGGGTGGCTTAAACAGCAAACATTTATCTCTCATGCTTCTGGGGGCTGGGAAGACCAAGAGCAAGGTGCTGGTAGATCCAGTGTCTGGTGAGGACCCTCTTCCTGGTTTGCAGACGGCTGCCTTCTTCTGTGTTCACATGGTGGAGAGTAGAGAGGAGGCAAGCTCTCCAGTGTCTCTTCCTAGAAGGCACTATTCCCTTTCTCAAGGGCTCTACCCTCACGACCTAATCACCTGTCAGAGGCCCCACCTCCTAATACCATCACCTTGGAGGGATAGGATTTCAACCTATGGATTTGGGGAGGACAAACATTCAGTCCCTGACAGGAGTGGAGGAAAGATATACTGGACAGGTTTCAGGCTGGCAGTGACATGTCACTTCCCATTGTTGGCAGGAACTGCAAACTCAGCAGCAGCAGCCTGTCCATGGCCGCCGTGGACATCCTCTACATTGACATCACACGGAGGTGGAACTCCATGACCCTGGATCAGCGGGACTCAGGTACCTGACAAATGCCTCTGCCATGGCCTGTGGGGGTCCTGACAGGCGTGGGTGGTATATTTTCTGTTCCTTCTTGTCAAAGGTTCAGATGAGGGAAGAAGATGATGCCATCAGATCTAGACATCATCCAGGGATGAGCTGAATTTAAATCCTGGAGCATTGTCTGCCACCAAATTCTCATGCCATCGTTAGCATTCTTTGCCTTTGCTTAAGGCTCAGATTCTATCCATACTGGGAACACTCAGTTATTCATTCATTTATTCACCCCTCACACACATTTCCTGAGCATGTGCTGGGCCCAGCCTTGGGTGGGCTGGAGGATATAGTGCTTGGTTCTTGTCCTGAAAGGATTCACTGTAGTACTGGGAGGCAGATGAGAAAATGATGCTGGGTAGTAGGATGCCTGGCTGAGGGGGAGAGAAGCTCAAAGAAGCTATCCGGGAACCCAGCGGAGGAACTCCTCATCCAGGGAGGGCCAAGGAAGACTTCAGGAGAAGGATGTATGGGATCAGCTGGTGAACAGGGCTGGGACAGACACTCTGGCAGGGCTATTACCTGGCCTTGGCATGGACACAGGAGAGGCTGTTGAGCTTAGATCATACCAAGTAGCCCAGATGAGCTAGAGCAAAAAGGGATGTGAGAAGGGGTAGAGATGGGGTTAGGGGAGCTGTCAAAGCCTTGAATGCCACACAAGAAATTTTGATCTTGATCCTCTAGGTTCTGTGGTGAAGGGTTCTGTGAGAAGAACCCACCTTCAGGTGGATGAGTTTTTAATCTTTTTCCTCACAGAGGGTGTTTCTCTCTCTCTCTCTCTCTCTTTTGTTTTTTGTTTTTTTGTTTGTTTGTTTGTTTTTGAGACGAAGTCTCACTCTGTTGCCCAGGCTGGAGTGGCACGATCTCAACTCACGGCAGCCTCTGCCTCCCAGGTTCAAGCAATTATCCTGCCTCAGCCTCCCAAGTATCTGGGATTACAGGTGCGAGTCACCACACCCGGCTAATTTTGTATTTTTTGTAGTAGAGACGGGGTTTTACCATGTTGTCCAGACTGGTCTCGAACTCCTGAGCTCAAGTGATCCGCCTGCCTTGGCCTCCCAAAGTGCTGAGATTACAGTCGTGAGCCACTGCGCCCAGTCCAGAGGGTGTTTTTCTAAAAAAATTATAATAACCATAACTGATATTTCTACAGCTCATCACAAAACTTCAAGGTCCTTTCATGCATATTTCCTCATTAAATGCCCCGGTGAACCAGTGCAGTAAGCGTTATGAGTCTCATTTCACAGACAAGTAAACTGCAGCTCAGGTGACAGAGATCACACAGGACCTGTGAGCCCACAGCACCCTGGCACCCATGCCACCCCCTCTTCTGGCTGCCTCCCTCCAAAAGGGACGTACAGAAGGGAGGCACCGGGTCGTGAGGAGTGGGGCAGCTTGCTCCTGTAAGTCTGTGGAGAGGACCTGAAGTCAGGTTGGGAGATCCAGATTAGATTTGATTATGCCATTTCCTGCCCGTGTCAGCTTGAAAAGTCATTCCAACTCCTCATCTCCAGTTCCTCATCTGTAAAATGGCACCAAAAATCCCTGCTCTCCAGGGTTGCTCTGAAGTCTTTGGAGTCCTTGCTGATGGTGCAAGCCAGTTTATCTTATTACTGGACACCCCTTGGGAAGAATCCTGGGGGCCGTCTGCCTGGCAGCTGCTGCACCCCTAGGCAATCCTGCCCTATACCCATGTGTGCCAGAAACTTCCCAACCACAGAGGCACAGCCCATCCTTCCTGCAGGGCACCGGTGCTCAGGCATCATTTGCCGCTTGGCTTCGTGTTTAGTAATGATGCTCCCGGCTGCCAGTTCTCGGCCAATTCTTATATGCGAAGCACTCCACAGGCACTTTACGTGTGCAGCACCGGCTAGAATTCTCCTAGAGGTAGATATGATTATCTCCATTGTGCAGAGGAGGAAACTGAGGCCCAGAGAGGCATGGCTAGTGGATAAGGTTCAAACACCAATCTACCCAGGCCTCTTTCGGGTTGCCTTCTCCTACTAACTGTCCCAGAGTGAGATGACCACCAAGCTCCCTACAGCTCTCTTTTCTTTAAGTCAAAAGCAAAACCCAGGAAATAGCAGCAGTCATTGAATCAACAAGGTGAGTGCCTCTGTCGCATCTCTGAAGTTGGCAGCTCCCTTCCAGCCCTCCCTGGCAACCAGGAGAGGAGTGAGATGGAGCGTCTTCGGGAGAAGTAGGCAGATTAATTATCATTCCGAGGACTGAGAGTGCTCATGTGACAATCGAGCGGCGGCACTTTCTGCTGACACCTTCAGAAAGCAAAGAAGCGTTTGCTCTGTGAGCTGAATGTGGGGAGTCATCCAGGATCCCACGGAGGGGGCCAGATGAGGGGGTGGGGGTGGCAGTGGAATTATTAAATATTGAAATTGATCAGGAGTAGCAGCAGGAAGCTATTTATCATGTTTTGTTGCCGCAAACTAGCATTACCATCTGGCCCATTGTTAATTCTGAGTAGTTTTTCATGTTTTGTTTGCCTCTTAAATTGCTCCCGGTAAGCGGAATCCACAGGGGCTGTCTGCAATTCAAGCTCCGGTGAGGTTTTCTGGGGTCTGCCAGGGTCTCTGTATTCTGCTGACCAAGCTATGGAAATGAGAAAAATTCTTATTTTTAGCACATACTGATAAGCAAATTCAGGGTTGGGATCTCCCAGGCCTTTCGCCAGACCTCTCAGCCCCTGACTAGGTGGAGTAGTCATCACCAGTAGTAACAGCAGTTTTGAGATTACTTCATTTGTGCATATATCACTGCAAATTCTTGCCAGGCCTTCAAGTTGGGTAACAGCATCCCCTTTTACAGATGAGCACCCTAAGGTTCCAAGAGCAAAAGTGACTTGTCTAAACTCCCACAGCCAGGGAGTAGCAAAGGAAGGCAAGATTTGCACTCAGGCCTCTTACCTCCTCGCCCAGGGTGCTCTCCCCTCATCCAGGGCTACACAAGCAGTGCTTGTTCACTTAAGTGATACAGAGGGTCGGGGCTCGTGAGGCAGGAGTCAGAGGGGACGGCAGCAGCAGGAGGATAAAAGTCAACTCACAGGGCCTGCTGGGAGGACAGAACTGGAGCAGAGAGGGTGCCTGTCCAACCTCCTGTCTCCCTTTCCTCCATCCTCTGAGTTTTCATCACTCCTGGAAGGAAATAACAGGGCCTGGGGGTCTAGAAAGTGGGCCTGGGCATGAAAGCCATGCATGGGAAGCCTTCTGTGCCCATGGTCTCAGTAGCCAATGCTGGTGCCAGCCAGGGCCCAGTTCTTGCCTCCTTCTCAAGGCTGGTCCAAGCCCCTGATTCTCAAGGAGAGGGGCATCTGGAGACAGCCACCTTCTTAGGACCATTCAGGAAGCTACTGAGTAGCAAAAGGAGAAGTCTGTGGTTGAGTGGTTGTTCTTCCTTTTGTCAAGTGTCAGCAGAAAGACCAGAGGGTCTTCTTTTCTTCCCTCCATGGTGGAGCCGAGGGGTTTGAGGCCCTCAGATCCAGTTAGGTACTGGCTGGAGGTGTGGGTGCTGTGCTGAGGGAGATGGCTTTCCCCATCCCACAGCTGCTGGGGGCTGAAAAGAAAGAAGCCTGTGAAGAATGATAGAGCCTGGGTTCTCTTGCTCAAGGAACACGTACTCATTCATTCATTCATCCACTCAACTAACAGCTACTGAACATGCTACCAGGCATTGTGCCCTGCAGGGATATAAAGATAAATTATGTACAGATCCTAGCCTCTTAAGGAAAAAAAGAGACCATTTACTGAACATTTATATGGGACAGAAATAAAAAATGCTTGCTATGAATTACCTCATTTACTTCTAGCACCATCCTGTGAGATAAGCATTGTTATTCCCATTCAACAGATGAAAAACCTGAGCCTGAAAGAGGTGAAATTACACAGACACATCAAGTATTACAGTGGGGGCCAGTAGCAGTGGCTCATGCCTGTAATCCCAGCACTTTGGGAGGCTGA
>NW_012120821.1:9891413-9897681 GCF_000951035.1 Colobus angolensis palliatus
AAACTAGCCGGGCGAGGTGGCGGGCGCCTGTAGTCCCAGCTACTCGGGAGGCTGAGGCAGGAGAATGGCGTAAACCCGGGAGGCGGAGCTTACAGTGAGCTGAGATCTGGCCACTGCACTCCAGCCTGGGCGACAGAGCGAGACTCCGTCTCAACAAAAAAAAAACTTAAAAATTCACCAGGCATGATGGCACTTGCCTATAGTCCCAGCTACTTGGGAAGCTGAGGCAGGAGGATTGCTTACACCCAAGAGTTCAAGGCTGCAGTGAGCTACAATTGTGCCACTGCACTCCAGCCTGGGTGACAGAGATCCTGCGTCTAAAAAAAATGTTACAGTGGGGACCCTAGTATTTGAATAAAAATCAGTCTAACTTCAGAGTCTACTGCCCTTTCCATTATACCCAGTGTCTCTCAGTCACAAATGAATATGACATACAGTTGACAATTGCTGTTGTCATACAGTATATGACCAGAGCTATCATGGGGGGAAGCAACAGAGGAGGGTTGCTGTGAGGGTTAAGAGAGAATGCATACAAGGCATGTAGCATGCTGTGACCCAGAAAAGCCACCCACTGTGCATTCTGCATCCTCGAAGGCTTAGCACATGGCCTAGAACATGCAAAGCATCTCGCCCAGTGCCCAGTGAGTGTTTGATGAGCAGACGAATGCAAAAATAAAAGATGCCCTGCATCCTCAAAGCAGGGAGTCCTGAGTGTGAGAACCGTGGCTCAGAGTAGAGGTGGTCTTTTTGCCAGAGTCTCCCTCCCCTCCTCTGAATGCCCAGTTGGACTGGATCATCACCCATACCCAGTGCCTGCTGTGTCAAAGTGCTAAAGCATCTTCCCCTCTCCTGAAGCCAGCCAGACCTTCCTTCTGCCATTATAAGACTTTGGTACACACCGAAGGGGTTAACCAGATCACTGATGCTTGAGATCTTTATGAACAAAAACAACCTGCAAAAGGGAACTTTGCTATTGAAATGGAGAAGAAAAAATGGTGCTTAAAATAATTAGGAAAAAAATCAAAACTAGTGAGAAAAAGCATGCACATGATGAAATCGAAACCTCAAATAATCAGTTTAAATAAGTTTGCTTTTGATTGTTTGTTTTGTGTTTTCTTAGACCTCAGGTGCATAGAATTAGATTAACCATCACCCTTGGTTCATGAGACACTTCCATCATGATCCACACGTAGCCTACTTTTATTTAGTTAGCTTTTAAAATTAGCTATTTTTAGTAATGGAATAAGTATCTGCAAACTCACCACGCAAAACAAAAGCTAGGACTTGACAGTGACCTACACCTAATATGTGGCTCTCCTCACCTAAGGAACCCCCCAGCTGCACCCTGGGTTCATCATTCCCGAAATGGGCTCACCTTCACCTCTGTCAGAATGTCAATGACTCTTCAAGAGCTTGATGGAATTTAGTAACATGTAGCTTACGCTCTCCAGGATGCCAATGTAATTGTCACTAAAAAAGAAAAAGATAAGGATTTTAATTTTCACTTCTAGAATTTCCAGCAAGACACAGAACTCTAAATGAGGATGTTATCAGCAAAACTGTGTCGTAGCCCTCAACTAGCTCTCTCATTGCCCAGAATCAAATAAAGAAACAAATTTGTCAGGGAAGATGCATTTATTTCATGTAAATTGCACTCAGGAGCTCCCTCTTATCACGGAGACTTCGTCCTCAACTCTTTCCAGAGTGGAATTTCACATCTCCGTGGTAAGAGACGAGGACAGCATCAAGATTCGGCAATTAAAGGCAAAATCACTGGTGTCAGCTGTGAGAGACAAACATTTTACTTGCAAAGGTAACATTTGAGCCGGGCAAACAAGTGTCCTGTCCATCTAACAAAAGACCAACATCTGGAGGCTTCTGAACTTTGTTTACTTCAAAGCCAGATGTTTTTGCTATTTTAAGATATAAGCTAAGGGTCCCTCTCAGTAACCGAAGGGAACATGAGAGCAAAGGAAGAAAAAACTGACTATGGTGTCTTCCCCACCTCCCCTTCCCATGAGAGCTCAAACACCACACACCCCTTGCTTGGAGAGGGAAATCTAAGAATGGCATTGTTTAATATCTGACATATGCTGAGTGCTCTTTGACCAAAATAAGAAATATTTCTTCCACTGCTTGGTGAGCTACATGCCCGCCTCCGGGGGTGCCTTGGTTTGACTTGCTGTATACCCAAAGCCACAGGCTCCAGAATCAGACAAACTGGGCTTTCAATCTGCGCTTGGTCACTTGCTAGCTAACCTCAGGCAAGTTAGGTAACTTCCTCCAAGCCTCAAGTTCATCATGTGTAAAGTGGAGATAATAATGGTGCCTGCCTCCTGGAAACATTGGAATGGATGAAATGAAACAAAACACAGAAAACGCTGAGGGCCATGTCTGCCTGTGGAAAATGCTCAGGAAGCAGGGCTGCCCCTAGTGTGATCCCATTGCTCCTACTGCACTACTTTCTCGGGAAGTGCTTCCGGGGCACCCCTGCCAGCTGCTCTGCAGGTGTTGGGGACAGAGATGGGAAGAAGGGCCTGCCTCACAGCCAGATGAGAGAGTCGGGACGTGGCCACAACAGCCTCTTCCTTTGTGGCCAGCAGAGTGCCAGGCCCTTCTCATCCCACCCTGGCGACAGTGGGGACAGTGAGGCTGGGGAAGGCAGAGGAAATGTGGTGCTGGCAGCCTCAGCCATGGCTGTGGGAAGCGGGAGCCCTGCCCGCTCCCATCACTTACAGTCACTGGTCTCACAATTCCAACCCCAGGGGAGAACATTGGCACATTTCAGGGACTTGAGAGATGGACCCCTGTCCACTCTACGTCCTCACTCATCACTAGCCTCACACTCACTCCAGCCAGAATGGCCAGCCCCCTCAGGCCCCCACCTCTGCAGGAACCCACTCTCCTTGCTCACCACCGCCCAGGCCCCCTTCCTCACGGAGCCTCCTGCAGTGCTCAGGCTGGGCCCAGCACCATCTCACCTGCTCCACAGCACCCAGCGCTGCCCTTGACCACAGCACACATCAAGTACTGTGAGAGAACCTGGACATCTGCCCCTGACATGAGGTCAACATCCAGGAAACAGAGCTGTTCCCGCCTGCATGAGGCCAAGCATTGAGCCTGGCACCCAGCAGGTACCCTGCGAACACGTGTCCCATGGGCCAGGGCTAAGCCGCGGCAACCCACCAATCCCATGGGTGTCTGAGCCTCATGACCATCTCTCAGCGAAATCTCTCAGTCACCGACTGCAAGTCATCTGACGCCTCTGCTCACATCGGCTGGAGTAAGCCCAGGCTGAAATGTATTTGGTTAACGATGAACAGAAATATTGAAGAGTATTTTTATTTGGAATGTTGAGCGCAGTCTCCTTTATACATAAACATGGCTTGCCCCCTCCCGCTGAAATACAGGAAGCCGTGGATAAGTAGGCCAGTTTCACGCAGCGCCTCTTGCGAGGTGTCTGGCATGAACGATGTTCTTCAGCCTTGAAATTATCTCGCAGTCAGATGGGCTTCTCTGGATGTGTGCCCTACACACTTACAAAATAGTTGGCGTCAGAATCATTTTTAATAAAAGCAAGTGAGCCAGCAGAGATGCCAGCTCAACCTCCGCCTCCCTCACCCAGACCCTGATCTCCGAGGCCTGCTAAAGCCACTTCTGCACCGGTAGTGCCACCAGGCGAGCTGCGGTCACACCCGCTGCCCCTTTGTCGGGCGAGTGCCTGCCCTTCCTCATCCTCAGTCACCTTGAGGGTGGAGATGCCCATCGTCTGGCCCCACCCCCAAAAAACAAAGTGGGGAAAGCTGAATTCTTTTCAATGTAGGCCTCCCCTCTCCCTGCACTTGTTGCTCACCATCCCCAGATCTTGCAGAAACAGCAGCCGCAGGATCCAGTGTTGTGCAGAAAGCTGGCAGCTGAGTTAGACAGGCTGGGTTTCAATACGCTGCTACCTGCCATCGGGAAGCCCTGAGAGGGGGCACTGCACCTCTGGGAGCCTCAGTGTCCTTTGAAACAGGGCAATGACATCTACCTTGGGGCACTGTCAGAATTTAGTGATAAAGTATGCACCTGGCCCAAACAGTAGCTTTTTCTGTGTCTAACCACCACTATCCTTCCTGGTGGGTGTGTGTGTGTTACAGACTACAAACCGTTTCCAAAGTCACCTGTCCACACAATGCACACACTCCCAGTGAGCTCTACCACCACCCTGTATACAGAGGAGGAAACCAAGGCTCAGAGGGCTAGAAACAGCTCCACAGGCAGGCAGGGGCAGAACAGAGCCAGCCCTGAGTCTCAGTCCTGGTCTGCCTTGTGCAGTGACAACGGTCACAGGCACGTGAAGATGTAAGCCCCGTCCCGGTCCTCAAATGCTCCCAGGCCCGAGAATTAGGCAGAGCTGTGTTTAGTAGGACAGTCTGGCCCCTGGTCTTGGCCAAGCCTGGTGTTAACAACAACAGTGTGTCCAGGGAGCTCTCGGGCTGTGAGGGCTTCCCCACCCTCACCCGTCTCATCTGTTCCTCCCACGGCCTGGAGCAGTCAGTAAAATGTTTGTACACACTTTATTGTTGCAAAACACAGCACTCAGTGCTCCCAACTGCCCTGAGGGGAGGAATTTCTCTTATCCCAGATTTAGAGCTGTGATAATAAGGATGGGACGGGTTAGGGGCCACCTCCAATGGCCCCTGCAGTGCTCAGGCCGAGACTCAGGTCTCCTGACTGTATCTTCTCCAGCAGGTTCTCTCCTAACGTGACTGCCAGCGGTTGACACCAACACCAGCTACATTTATCAAGCACCTAACACAGGCCAGGTGCTGTAAAAGCCTTTTTTAAAAAATTAATAGGCTTAATATTTTTAGAACATATCGTTACAGAAAAAATTGAGCAGATAGTACAGAATTCCCATGTAGTCCCCCATCCCCATGCACATAGTTTCCTTATAACACCATCTTGCATGGTTGTGCTGTTATAATTAATGGAAAAACCTTGGTATATTATGATTGACTCAAGTCTGTAGTTTGCATTAGGGTTCACTCTTTGTGTTGTACAGTTCTGTGGGATTTGACAAATGCATAATGTCATGTAGCCGCCATTACAGTGTCATACAGAATAGTTTCACTGCCCTAAAACTTCCCTGTGCTCCGCCTGTTCAGCTCTCCCCCTGTGAGCCCCCTGATCTTTTTACTCTCTATAGTTTAGCCTTTTTCAGAAAGTCATATTGTTGGAATCATAGAGTATCTAGCCTTTTCAGACTGGCTCTTTTCACTTAACAATGTGCATTTAAGGTTTCTCCATGTTTTTTTATGGCTTGCCAGCTCATTTCTTTTTATCTCTGAATAATAGTCCATTGAGCGGATATGCCACAGTTTGTTCATCTATTCACTTACTGAGATATAGCTTGGTTGCTTCCAGTTTTTGGCAGTTATGATTAAAGCTACTATAAACATTCGTGCATGGGTTTGTGTGGACATAAGTTTGTAACACGACTAGGCAAATACCCAAGGATGTGATGACTGGATCGTACAGTGCAATGGTTAATTTCAGGTGTCTACTTGACTGGAGTAAGGGATACCTAGAGAATTGGTAAAGCATTAGTTCTGGGTGTGTCTGTGAGAGCATTTCCATAGGGGATTGGTGTGTGAGTTGGTGAACTGGATGGGGAAGATTCACTCTCAATGTGAGTGGGCACCGCCCAATCAGCTGGGCGCCCAAATAGAACAACAACAAAAAAGGCCAAGATGACTCTCTCTCTCTTTCTCTCTCTCTCTTTCCCCCCACCTCTCCACTCCTCCCTCTCCGCCACTCTCTTCTGGAGCTAGGACACTCTTCCTCTCCTGTCCTTGGGCATCAGAACTCCAGGTTCTCTGGTCTTTGGACTCCAGGACTTACACCAGGTCCTCCCCTCACCCCCAATCCCCCGCCCCAGCTTCTTAGGCCTTAGGCCTGGGACTGAGAGCTGCACCATTAGCATCCCTGGTTCTGGGGCCATTAGACTTGGACTGAGCCACACCACTGACTTCCTAGGGTCTCCACTTTAAAGATGGTCTGTTGTATGTGGGGCTTCTCAGCCCTGAGCCAGTTCCCCTAATAAATCCCCTTCCACATATCCGTATCTATTAATATCTATATCTATCTCTGTATCTATATCTATCTATATCTATTTATCTCTCGCTATATATATATATGCAGTGAGTCTTCCATATCCATGCATCCCACATGTGCAGATTTAAATCAACCATGGATTGATAGTGGTTTTTTTGTTTTTTTTTTT